>NC_042615.1:367754434-367970385 GCF_901001135.1 Rhinatrema bivittatum
TCTGATAAATTTCCAGGGAATTATTTATAGAAAAGGAGCACAATTCATCCAGACATTTACAACCAAAGCTTATTTATTGAATTATTTTTTTAGATTTTTTTCAGCACTTCAAAGCAGATTACATTCAGGTACTATAGGTATTTCCCTATCCCCAAAGGGCTTACAATCTAAGGCCTAGATTTATCAAAATGCAGTAAATATTGCATGCCATAGGAAAAGGGGTGTGTTTTATGATAATAGCCTATTTATTGCAAAGTGTGCTATCTTAATGCTTCGCATAGGTATTACCACAAAGTGCGATAACTTTTTTGCACTTTGCAGTGAGTACCACAATTGTTGCAATTCCTACCTACAACCACTGGAGAGACAGAGAGAGAGAGAGCGAGAGAGAGAGAGCACCTAGCTATACTTAGGTATTATATGATGCCCACCTAGTAACTGGAGGTGAGGTTTAAGTAGTAGCGTAGGGGTTAGGGGCCCCTTTGACATTCAGAGTGAGACATATGAACAGAACAGTGCTCTCTTGTGAAGATTTGATGACCTTCGGAGTGAGAAAACTCACACAACGATGAAATTTGTACAGGTTGAGAGAACATTGTTCAAATCTCATTGTTGTGTGAGTTTCCTCACGCCGAAGGTCATCAAATCTTCAAAAGAATGTACTGTTCTGTTCGTACATCTCACTCTGAATGTCAAAGGGGCCCCTAACCCCTACACTACTACTTAAACCTCACCTCCAGTTACTAGGTGGGCCTCACATAGAGGTGTTTTTTTATTTATTTTTATTTTAACATTTTTATATACCGATAGCCATTTGCACATCGTACCGGTTTACAAAAAACAGGCGGAAGGCCACAGGAAGTAGGCACAACCTTTACATAGTACGCGTAAGAGTGACAATTGAAAAACCTTTAAGGAACATAGGATAACATTATTTGATATGAAATAATATAAAAGTATGGACGTATAGAATATTATAAAAAATATAACAATACATATTAGATATTGAGTAATATAAAGGGATGAAAGTATAGTATAATATGAAAGTATAACAAATGATAGAATTTAACTTAGAACTGTTTTACAAAGGTAGACAGCATATATTTAAAATAAAAGGAAAGATGCTGGCAAAAAAGGGGGGCAGGGGGAGATAGGGGGAGGAAATATGCTTAAGTAAGGAGGAGAAGGAAATGCGGGGGAAGAGGACAAATGTACAAGTAGGGTGAAGAATCTTATGTTTCGTTCAGTCTAAGTACTAGAAGGGCCTTATAGCTAGTCTCTCTCTCTCTCTCTCTCTCTCTCTCTCTCCTGAAACGGCTATTTGCGAAAACATCACAAAGTGTGATAAAGCCATATTGCACAGCTTAATGAAAAAGGTGTAGTTATTTCCCATGTTAAAATTGTGAGAAATTGTGAAGCCAGCCCAATAGGTCAGAAATCCTGCCCCAAAGTCCTCCCCCTTTTCCAAATTAGCATCACACCATGCATTATGGTGTTTTCACATGCATTAAGGTGTTTTTCACATGTGAAAATGCCATAAAGCAATTTGATAAATGACCCCCCTAAATTTGTACCTGGTAAATAACAGAAATGTGCAGGCCCAAGATTTAATTTCAGGAGTGACTGGGGAGCATTTCTGACCTTTACAACATGCTGGACCCCAACAGAAGGAGTAAGTGGGTTTCGGGGATATTCCTGGCCCCAGTAATTATTTAGGAGAAAGGATGGGGTCAGAGGAGCCCAGGAGGCCCTGTTTGGGCCTGGCTAAGCCCAGCCAGGTAGACCCAGACTTCATAGAAAATTTGACTTGCACAAGGAGGAGTGTAATGGAGTCAGGCTGGGCTGGCCCGGGCCTTGAGCTTGTGTTGAGTTGGGATGGGGGTCAGAGGACCTCCAGGAGTCCTTTGTTTGCTGATTCCCCTATATAAAAACAAAAATACCTGAAAATTCAGGATGAATTGTAAAAGGCCTCATTCATGTATTCATTTCAAACAAATGCACATCCCTAGTAAATAAAAGTAATTAAATCATATGATAATAGAATGTGGCTTTAAGGCCCCACTTATAAATGTATGCAAATGTTTAGGCACTCCTGGTCAAATTATATGTCGCAATGAATCTCTAAGTGAACAGGTACTGAAACAGTCTCTATATAGTACAAAGGCTAGTACAATGATAAAAACAAAAACTAGCCAATGAAAGTGGGAAAAATCTGAAAACATGTCTTTCAGAGAAAGCCACATACATTATTATCACAGTCTCATTTTCTTTCAGTTTTGTTCAAACTACACCCAAAAGCATGTGGAAATCTTAAATATATACTTATGGAAATAAACAAAGCTTCCCTTGTATTGTTATCAGGCAGCACTCGACACAGCCGTATGTCAAAATTCTGCTTCAGTTGCGCAGGTCTGCTAAAATATAAACTGCACTCTGTGTCTCATCTGGTGGAGAAATGGAAGACATTCTCAGCATCCCTTCCTGTAATGTATTTCTAAATAATAGAAAATGACACAGTGTTTAAAAAGAAACCTTGTTATAACTTACCCAATGAATAAGCATGAAAAAAAATCACATGATTACAGTAGGGAGTTCTATTCTAATTCCCTGTTAATCCTGTAAGGTTCCATACTTGTTAATTTAAAGATCTAGACCTGTTCTGTAAAATTGAGAAAACTCTGAACATCCCCTCCCCATCAATGTGCTTCCAGTTAAGAACATAAGAACATAATTATAAACCACTGAACACTCAATGCAATATGCAACTAAAGAAGCTTCCAAATGCATATTTTTTTATATTCTGCTTTTTTGTACTTCAAAGTAGATCATATTCTGGTACTGTAGGGTATTTTCCTATCCCCACAGAGTTTACAATCTAAGGGGCCGATTTTAATTCCTATGCACACGGGGTACATTTGTGCGTGCTACCTGGTGTGCACAAATGTACACCCGATATTATAACATACGCGCGCCGGCTGGCCAGGTCCCGACACAGGCCGCTGTGTCGGGGCACTCGGCCACACCCCCGGACCACCCCGGACCGCCCATTTTAGCAAGCCCCAGGACATACGCGCATCCCGGGGCTTGCGTGCGCCGCCGAGCCTATGCAAAATAGGCTCGGCGCGCACAGGGGCAGACTTCCTCAGGTTACACGCGTATGTTACGCGCGTAGCCTTTGAAAATCTACCCCCAAGTTTTTGTACCTGAGGCAATGGAGGGTAAAGTGACTTGCCCAAGTTCATAAGGACTAGCAGTGGAATATGAACCCTGGCTTCCATGGTTCGTGACCCATTATAATTACTAGGCTACTCCTCCACTCCCTGAAATTTGTCAGACAGCTATGATGTTCTGTGCGTCTTACTTTAAAAGTCTTCTCATATATTCTAAATATAAACATTGGCAAGGGTATACAATCACATAAACCACATTGTAGGAAGTACTTGTAGTAAAATGAGAAAACTTACATACCTCTCCCATGATCAAATGTTGCCAATGAGTCCCCTGTATAGTTTGGGAGCATAATGTACATTTACCACAGGCATATTAACCAAGTCATTGAGAACTGTCAAATCTCTGCTGATTTGAGAAAGCTGAATTTTCCAGCAGATCCCGTAAGTTCTTCACTCGAGAATATGCTATACAGGGAGGTTCCAAATATTAGTGAATGGATTGTCAAGACATTCCAATGCTTTAATATCATATGTTATATCTCGTGCATGATTAGAAAATTGTAAAAAATGTCAACTGCAGAATTGGAATTGGAAAACTGAGACATAAAAAAAAGAATATGTGGAAAGTGGTAGAGAAAATGCAAAATGATTACACCTTCCAGGCTCACTGTGAGGATGTTTAATAGTGCTAATTCAGACGAACTGAAATAAATCACAGTGAGCCTGGAAGGTATAAAGACAAACTGACAAACTAAAGAGCAACAAATCACATGGACCAATAGCATACACCTCAGAGTCCTGAAAGAACTCAAAAATACTATTGCAGATCTTTTACTAGTAATTTGTAACTTAGCATTACATTGGGGGTTGGTCAATGCAATGCTAATCTTTAAAAAGTGGTCCAGGTATGATCTGGGAAACCATAGACTAGTGAGCTTGAAATCGTCTATAGCAGGAAAAATCATAGAAACAGTTCTAAATAACAAAATTATGGAACATATAGATAGATATGTTTAATAGGACACAGCCAACATGGATTTATCCAAGAGAAATCTTGTCTTACGTTTTTGAAGGGGCAAATAATCATGTGGATAATAATGAGTTGATGGATATAGTATATTTGGAATTTCAAAATGTGTTTGGCAAAGTTCCACATGAGACACTTTTCATGAAATTAAAAAGTCATGTGATAGGAGGCAATGTCCTATTGTGCACTGAAAATTGGTTAAAAGATAGGAAACAAAGAGGAGGATGTTATTGCAAGACTTGATATACTGCTGATATCAACAAAAACATAAAATTCTAGTAAAAACAGAAAGAGCATAAATAAAACCATGATATATATAAATTATGTTTTCCATTAAGTTCATCCTGGTCAAGAACATCTCATTTTGCAACCATCTATTTAGCTGCAGTCAGGAGTTAGTTTCATCAAAATAATTTGTCCCTGAATATTGCCAAGACTGAGGTAATGATACTGAGTTAATTTCCATCTTCAAATATCCCATCTGTTTCTTTTACATTCAGTAGACATGACATTAATATCTCACAGAAAGCCCAGAACGTGTGGGTTATTTTGGATCCCACACTAATGCATCCACGTATAAGATCAGTTGTTCAGACTTTCTGAGTAGGTGACAAGAGAGTTGGATCAGGGGAGAACACTAGATGTAGTGTACTTGGATTTCAGTAAGGTTTTTCAAACGGTTCCGCATAGGTGACATATAAATAAAGAGTGCTTTATGAGCCCTAGAGTGACTGATTGGGTTGAGTGGCAGCTGATGAAGTGTAGTGGTAAACAGAGTTCACTCCGAGCTGGGCAGCATTACTAGCACTGTGCCTCAGGGATTGGTGCTTGGACAGTTGTTTTCAACATTTTCGTGAACGACATTGTGGAAGGATTGTCAGGAATGGTTTGTCTTTGTGTTGATTATACCAAAATGTGCAACAGGATAGAAAGCCAGGAAGGTGTGGAAAACATGAAGAGGGATCTAGCAAGGCTCAAGGAATGCTAAAAATTGCAAAATTGTATATTTATGATTCAAAAACCCAAAGGAAAGGTACAAGATAAGGGTAAAATTTGTCTAAGCACAAAGGAAAAGCATGATCTACGAGCTCAGATACGCGAGCAACTCTTTTAAAATTCACCTCATATAGTACTATACGCAATTTCGGTCACTGCATTTCAAAAAAGATATCAGAACTGGAAAATATGTGAAGAAGGTTGATCCAAATGATAAATGGAAAGGAATGGCTCCCAATCTGAGGAAAGGCTAAAGAGGTTATGGCTTTTCAGCTTCGAGAAGAGACAACTGAGGAGAGATATTAGAGAGGTCAATAATGTCATGTTTGAAGTGGAATAAGGAAATGTGAACCTATTGTTTACTCTTTCAAAAAATAAAGACTAAGGACACCCTATGATGTAACTAAGCAGCACATTTAAAATAAATCAGAGAAAATATTTTTTTCATTCAATGCTTAATTAAGCTCTGGAATTCATTGCCAGAGGATGTGGTAAAGGTAGTTAGCCTAGCTAGGGTTAAAAAAAAGTTTGGGCAAGTTCCTGGAAGAAACGTCCATAAACCATTATTAACCAGATAGACTTGGTGAAAGCCACTGCTTATTCTTGAGCATAAATAGCATGGGATCTATCTATTAGGATCCTGCTCGGATATTTGTGACCTCTATTGACCACTGGGGGAAACAGAATATAGAGCTTGATGAACCCTTGATTTGACCCAATATTGTAGTTTTTATATTCTTATTATTTACATCAGGGTTGGACAGGGAATATGGTATATTTAGACTTTTGTAGAACTTTTGATTCTGTCCCACAAAGGAAACACCTAAAAATCTGAACAGCATAGATGTGGGCCCAAAGGTGGTTGACCAGATAAGAAACTAATCATAGACAGAGGATAATATAGTACATTCCAAGGAAAACAAACACATGTTCATTACTATCCTGTTTTTTACTGTCTGTCCAATATCCTATCCTCAGTGGCGGTACTGAGAGAAGAATGACCTGGTTATTGGGACCTGGGAACTATATTTTAATCTTTGGACTATACTTATTCTCAAATTTTTGGCTTCATTGGCATCTCTGTTTTTTGGTTTTATTTTTGGAGTTTTTCCCCTCTGAGATTACTAATGGATAAGAAACATCTTACGCTACAACTCCTGCGAAATTTAACAGAGTGACTAATGGCATGGCAGACCACCATGACTTCACCCGAGGAGTCTGTGGGAAAGATGCAGATATCCACAAAGTCTAGATACTGTGGTCACAGAATCAGTAATCATAGTTCTGGTTAAGGAAATCACATTGTTTCACTTAGATGTGAGTAGTGCCATCAATTACACAAAATCTGAAATTAACGTACTGAAATATAAGGTTCTTCATAATGATATTCATTTTGGGGAGCAAATTGACTCTATGGCTGATTTTCATAGGTATATAAAGAATTAGAAAACTATTTCTTAAAGACATAAAGGAGCACCAATAATATCTGGAGAACCATAGTTAGCAGTGATGGCAGAAAAGGCCCAAATGGTCCATCCAGTCTGCCCAGCAAGTTTCTTAAGGAAGTAATTGTCACACTGTGCAGTCCACTCCCATGTTTCTCTTAAGAGCAGTAACTGCTGCTCTGTGCAATTATCCCCAAGCCTTATGATAACCCATAAAAATTTCTGCTAGCTACATTTTTTACTAGATGGGCTTTCTTGAAAATTCAGACAGTGCTGCTTGATATGCTTTGCTTAGAAGCAGCCCTGTGCATTTTCCTTATGTCTGCATATAAGAGGGCCTCGTAGAGGTCGGGGCCCTCTTAGTTGTTTATTTTTATTTATTTGATTTAGTTCACTTTTTTAAACTGGTATTCAAAAAAGTTATATCAGTGTACATATTAAAACATTAACATTTGAAGTAAAATTAATAACATTAATCAAAACATATAAAAGCAAATACAAGAAATAATCAATAAAATACCTAAAAATAACAACACATTCCTACCATTAAACACTTTCAACTAATACTAAAATTTAAAAGGAACAGGAAGGGAAAGGATAAGAGGAAAAACCCTTAATTAGCAAAGGCCTGCTCGACCAGCCAAGTTTTTAACCTTTTTTTTAAAGTGATGGGCTGTGACTCCAGTCTTAGCTCAGTGGGTAAATTGTTCCTAATGTTTGGGCCAGCCAGTGACAGTGCTCGGTCTCGAACTAAGTTAAGATGTGCCAGTTTGGGAGATGGTATCGATAACAAAGCTTTGCCTGATCAACATAGATTGCATTGTGGTGTATGGATGTGTAAGACTGAATTTAACCATTCTATTTTTTCTCCATATAAAGCTTTGTGTATCATAGATAGACATTTAAACTGGATTCTATAGAAAATTGGAAGCCAATGAAGTTCTTTAAGAACAGGCGTGATGTGTTCTTGCTTTTTACTATCAGTTAAGAGGCAGGCCGCCAAATTTTGCAAGAGCTACAAAGGACATGTTGAAATGGAAAGGCCCAACAATAAGGCGTTATAGTAATCAGTTTTCGAAAATAAAAGAGCTTGAAGTACAGTCCTGAAATTATTTTTATACAGCAAATGTTTTAACATTTTTAAAATCTGTAATTTATAAAATCCATCCTTTACAGTTTTGCTTATAAACTCGCTTGTACATTTTGTATATGCAGATGATGTACAAATTTTATTACCAATCGAGACCTCATTTGAGTCTACACTAAAACTGTGGGAAGTATATTTTAAATCCATTCAGCAATTGCTGAATCACATGTTTTTATCACTGAATCAATCTAAAACAGAAATTTTAGTAATCTCTAACTTGAGTGAAAAAACTATGGTTGAAACTAAGTTATTGAATCCTACACAAAATATTTCTTTTGTTGTTAAAGATCTGGGATTTATTTTAGACAGAATTCAATTTTAAGAAGTTTGCTTGCCACTTCTGCATTTCTGCGCTTTTTCTGGTGGGTTTTACTTATGAATTGGATTCACTTCCTTCCAAGTAGAGTGCTTATATGGATTTGGGAAGGTGGTTTCTCCCTCTCATCCTCGGTTGCCATTGGCTGGTTTCTAGTGCAGGCTTTCATATTCTTATATTTAGGTGTGGTAGGGGGAGTTCTTTTGTGAGGGTTTCCTTTTGTGTTTCCTTTTTTGCTTTATGTGATGTGGCCTTTCTCGTAGTATGCATGATTGTTTGTTGGTAGGTCATATTCCAGGTGAAAGCAATATTTTTCCATATTGTCATGTTCCACTCTTTTAACTTGTAAAACTATTCAAGGATGTTGGCATGCCATAATGTGCTGAAATACTAGAAGGTATGCTAAGAAACAAAAAGTATGTCAGAGTTCAGCCTTAAATTTTCTTTCTGCATTCAATTTGAAAGAAATCATATGACTTACAAGAATCTCAGTCATATTAACATATATGAGATAAAATTATAATGCCAACCAATTAAAAAAATGTTATGCAAACAAACTAGCTCAATGGTGTGAAAACTGGAGGCAGAAATCTATTGAATCTATTTTGTCAACAATGCTCTCTCAGACTGCTTCTGAATTTTCTTACTGGTAATCTCACACTCTCCTGGAATATTCCATACTTGATCTAAATAATGATCTTTAAGTGTTTATTTATTAGAGATGAGCTTCATTTTTTCATATGGGGACGTATTTCGGTTCAGGCGCTTTGTCGAAAATTTCGTTTTTTGGCAATCATTTTTTGTCGGCATGGATCGGGAAAACAAGTCGGAAAATGAATCGAGAAAAAAAAACAAATCGGGAAAAAAAACAAATCGGAAAAAATCACCCCAACCCTTCAATTTTACTTTCTTACAATCCCCCCCACCATCCCGATTCCTCCCCAAAACTGACTAAAAGCCCTGGTGGTCCAGCAGGTCCTGCGAGCGATCTCTCCCTCCAGGCCGTTGGGCTATCGGGCCTGCTACGAATCAAAATGGCACCAATGGCCCTTTGCCCTTTCTATGTCACAGGGGCTATCGGTGCCATTGTTCGGCTTCTGTCACATGGTAGGAGCACAAGATGGCGCCGGCCGTCCATTGCTCCTACCATGTGACAGGAGCTGACCAATGGCACCAGTAGCCCCTATGCCATCGTAAGGGCAAAGGGCCATCGGCACCATTTTGATTCGTAGCAGGCCTGACGGCCCGGAGGGAGAGATCGCTTGCAGGCCATGCTCACTTGCAGACTTGCAGTCCATGCTCACTGGAGGCCATGCTCGCTGCAGGCTTGCAGGCCATGATCGCTTGCAGGCCAAGACTTGACAAAAATCCCTGGTGGTCCAGCGGGGGTCCTGGAGTGATCTCCTGTACTCGGGCCTTCGGCTGCCAGTATTCAAAATGGTGCCGATAGCCTTTGCCCTTACTATGTCACAGGGGCTACCGGTTCCATTGGTCAGCCCCTGTCACATGGTAGGAGCACAAGATGGCACCAGCTGTCCATTGCTTCTACCATGTGATAGGGGCCGACCAATGGCACCGTTAGCCCCTGTGCCATCATAAGGGCAAGCGCCATTTTGATTCGTAACAGGCCCGACGGCCCAGAGGGAGAGATCGCTCGCAGGACCCCGCTGGATCACCAGGGCTTTTAGTAAGACTTGGGGAGGAATTGGGATGGTGGAGGGATTGTAATACAGTAGATTTGAAGGGTTGGGTTGTTGTTTTTTTGTTTTGTTTCAATAAATGTGCCCCTCTCCCCCGCACTAACCCGAAAAATGAATTTTCCCCGAAGTTCGGGGAAAATCTGTTTCGTGGTTCAGGTCTCCCGAACCACTACGAATGCACATCTCTATTATTTATAGCCTACAAAAATGAAGGGGCTAAACTCCCTGACTAAAAGGAGTTTGCTTCTTTGAGATGTTGCCAGGAAGAAAGCTTTGGATTCTTTTGTCCGGAAATACATTATAAAAAAACATTTTTTCTTTGAAGTAAATATATTGATTTCACATATTTTGCTTCTAATGTTGTTAAGAAGGGGGAAGTATGTATACTTTCTACAAAACAGTACAGTTAGGGAAGGATCTGAGGGAATGTTGTGTTTTTGTTAAAGGTAGGGTGGCTAGGTATTCTTTAACATTGGCTCCAGTTTACTCCCCTAATATTGATCAAATGTCTTTTGTTTCAGCTTGCTTTACTGAACTTTTTGCTTTTTGAGAAAATATGGTGTTTATCAAGGGGAATTTTAATTTTGTCTTTTCTCCTGGGCTGGATAACACAGGCCTAGTTTCTAAGGGTCTGTGGATAAAGGGCACAGCTGTTTAAGTGGCTACTTGCATAGCATGGTTTGGTAGATCCCTGGAAATGTTTATATCCTAGTAAAAGTTGCCTATTCCTTACATTCTCCTCCTTAAATTCATATTTGAGGATTGATTTATATCTTTATTGATAAGAGAGAATTAGGTGCAATTAGCTTAGTTGAAGTAGGTATTATTGAGTGCTTTTATCATGCACCAGTTGACCAGCAGTACTTTTTGGATATTAGAAATCACTTTTCATGGAAGTTAGATGACTGCTTATTGAAAGATGAGAAAGTTTGTTCTTCTTTCAAAGAGGCAATAGAAGTAAACTTTGAACTGCAAGATACAGCAGAGGTCTTGGGAGTCACCTTGTGGAGGCATCTAAGGGCACTATCCAGGGGAGGTTAACAGCTGTGAATGCTGCTGGAAAGCGCTCATTTCGGCTTGTAGAGGATTATTGCATTCATAGACTCTTAGACCGAGGCAGGATTGGCGCAACCTGCAGAGGAGAGCCCTGCAGGTTCCCACCATTGGCAGGTGGACCCAAAGACCCAGATTGAGTTTTGACTATACCAGCCCTCTTTCCCCTCAGGTTGAGCCTTTGGGTGCCAGGGCCAAAGGGCTTAGGTGGGGTCTCTGCTGTTGGCCAAAGAGAAAGTCCTTGAATACTAGGTTAATAGGCAGGAGGAGGTCAGGTGTATCCAGGAGCAGGCAGTGGTTAATGGTAGGCAGCAGTCAAACATAATCTGGAAACAGGCAGTAGTCGGTGGCAGGCAGCAGTTAGGCATAATCCAAGATCAGGCAGTGATCAATCCAGGTATCCATCCAAAGGGAAGAAGGGATGGATAGGAAGGATGGATCAGGCGAGAATTATAGAAGGCAAAGAACACTGAAAACTACACAGGACCTAAAGATGAGACGCTGACAAGACTGGATTGTGGACAAGACACTGAAGACAAGGCTGGGCTGAGGGCAAGACTCTGTAGCAACACGCTCTACACAGGAGTAGTGGGACCTGTTGCTGAGGCAAGTTGCTGCTGAAAAGCTTTACTGACCTAAAGATGAGACGCTGACAACAAGACTGGATTGTGGACAAGACACTGAAGACAAGGCTGGGCTGAGGGCAAGACACTGTAGCAACACGCTCTACACAGGAGTAGTGGGACCTGTTGCTGAGGCGAGTTGCTGCTGAGAAGCTGCCCTTTTATAGGGCAGCATTGGTGATGTCATCTCAAGGGGTCATGGGGGCCTTACCACTACAGTCCCTTTAAATGGTGCATCATGGCACACTGGAGTCGGCGGCTTCCTGCCCAGAGGTACCTTTCCGCATCCAAGAGTGGTGTCCCGCCGCGTGAAGGAACAGTGGGGTTTCTCCACCTTGGCAACCAGCCCGGGACTGGAGGTGAGGGCGGCCATTCACGGGATTAGCCCACGGACTGTCAAACATAACAATAAAAGGATAATACCAGGAGGAAAGCTAAAGCAGTAAATCAGAGATACCAGTCCTCTGTTCTACGTGATGAGGTCTTAAATAAAAGATATTTTAAATTCTATAGTACTACAGAAGTTTGGTCAGACCCTCCATTGAGTTAAACAGATGTACTATGATAAGGGAAATAAAGCTGATAAGTTGTTGACTCACAAACTGAAGTCCACAGAATGCTCTAATCTCATTAAGGAGGTCAGGATCCCTTATTGAGAACTTTCCTATAACAACAAGAAAAATTGTGACTATTCAGAGAGTTTTATTCCACTCTGTATGCCTCTGAGTTGTTAGCCACAGAGGATGAAACTTCTTCTTTCTTATGTGGTTTATCTCTCCCCACATTATCAGCTGGGACCCTTGAGTCCTTAATCACTGTTCAGGAGGTCAAAAATGCAATTGGTGCCATGTAGAGTGCTAAAAGCCCTGGAGAGGATGGTTTTTCTCTTTTATTCTATAAAACGTTTTCTGACTCTGTAGCTCCACAATTAGTAGTGCCGTACAATAAGGTGTTACAGGGGGGATATTCTCCCATAATCATCTTTTTTTAGCCTCCATATCTGTGATACTGTATATAAGGCAGGTAAGGATCCAGTGGCATGCAGTTCTTATAGACCAATTTCACTTTTAAACTATGATACCAAAATCCTGGCTAAGATACTGGTGAGCAGTATGGAGCATGAGCTCCCCAGTTTAGTGAATAGGGATCATACCGGCTTTATAAAAGGGAGGCAAGGATCAGATAATGTTCAATGGACTTTGGACTTAATTCAGAATGTTAGGAGAGATTTCCTTTTAGTTCCTCTGAGAGAGCATTCAATAGGGTAGAATGGCCCTACTTGTATGCAGTCCTGGTTAAATTTGACTTTGGGTGAAACTTTCTTAGGTGGGTGAAGTCACTTTAGCCTGAACCCTTGGCTCAAGTTAAAGTGAACAGTTTGATTTCCCTCTTTTCAGAGGTATGAGATAGGGGTTCTCCCTTTCACCTCTTTTTTTTGTCCTAGTTTTATGACATCTTGCTGCCCTGATCAGGAAATATCCCGAGCTTTCAGGCATTGTTGCATAGCGCTGTTTGGGCATGATGTGCTCCTATATGTCTCATATCCTACTGGGATGTTGAGGTTAGTGCTAGAGGTGATCAATAATTTGACTAGGGGATTGGGCAGTAAAGTAAATAAAGCTAAGACAGAAATTTTAGAAAATTGTATCCAATCAGAGACTAAAAGGCTTTTGAAAATTGCTACCATAGTATATTACAATTATATGCGTAACTCCTTTGAAAATTACCTCCAAACTATGCTTCCCCCTCCAATTTCAGTTGTGGGTGGGTATCAGGAAAATGACTATACAACTTGGGAAAAGGATAAGGCGTATGGTGCATGTGTTAATGGAATTAAGAGTGTGTACTGTATGATTTGTAACAGGAACCAATCTAAAAAGGTGCATAAATGGGATCTATCTATATGATTTCCATGAGATATGCAGAGCCTCTGACTTGAATTCTTTCAACATAGGAAGAAATTATTCTTATTCACCGACATTGATGAATAGCTTTCCACTAGGAATTTTTCTAACCTTGCTTTTGGATGAACTGAACTCCTTAAAAATGAGGCAAAGGTATTTTTTAAGTATTCAGAGTAAAATTATGCTAACGCTGCAGCCTTTAAATATCTGTCTTGTCTATAAAACCTCACACAGGCGGACGACAGCCTACCTTACAGGCTATGTCAGGAGCTGAGATAGCATGCATAACATGTTCTGCTGGGTTTTATATTCAGTATGCAGACTCTTGGTTTTCATTTTGCATCCCTCAAAAAAATGATATGTAGATGCAGTAGCTGTGGGACAAGTTATGTAATGGGGATACTGAAAAAAAAAAAAACATTTGATAGGCCAGCAGGTGAACAGTTTGGGGCCAGGGGTGTGCTGCTTGCTCCTCCTCCAGTTTCAGTTTCACTGTGCCTCAATGCTAGTCAAACAATGGTCTACTGATAAAGATCAAGTACAAACAAAATAAAAGGTTTTAGAATTCTGCTGGTTTACCTGGTTAAAGAGAAATATTTTTGTAAATGTAAACCAAGTTGAAGGGAAAAGCACACAACTCAAAGTATAACTGCAGTAAGATCTCACTTCCCCTGCCCCCCCCCCCCCCCAGGTCTGTGAGTGTCCTGGTCCACTCCCCACTTCCTCACATGTTCAACGGAATCTTTTTCAAATAGCTTAAGTAGTTACAAAGTCCGCAGGTTCTCTTGACCCATGCACCTTGTAACTGATTTTTGAAAGGAATCGACTTGCCTACAGGGTCCATGGGTCAAAAGCACCTGAAGACTTTGCACCTGTTTTGTATGTGGGCACACATTTTATGCAAAACACTGTGCATAGATTTGAAATACATGCCACCTTCCTGCTCCCAGAACATCCGTCTCCCCCGCCCAGGTCAAAGTGTGCACCCATACATACTTTTAGCCGGGCAGAAGGGAACAGGGCAACTGGCTTTGGAAGTTGCCCCCTTCCCCCACCGACACTTTAATTTCTGGCTCATGAACAATTGTTGTCTTACAAAAACAAATTGACCCAAGCATTATTAATTAACATGAGCAATTCCTCTAATAGCTAACACATTTAAACTCTGCTTTATTAGGTAACTCTTACTGGAGCAAGAATTACTGAGGGCACGTTCCATTAGCAGGAAACTGAAAAGTACTGTACATACACACAGGGAGTGTAATTTTAAAAGCCATTTCAACAGGTAAAAAAAAGAAATGGGCTTTTAATAAAATTGCCCACAGTATATCCGGATAAAAGTAAGTGCACAGCACCTCAATGTGCAGAGATGTTCCCAGGGACAGGGTTGAAAAGAGGTTTGGAACTATGCATATGCTTTTGCATTTTCAAAAGTATGCTCAAGTTAGCAGGTATCAATGAGTGTGGGTGGCATTCCTAGGATCATTTTCAAAGTGAAAGTACACCCATACTTTCACTTGAAAAATGAGTGTGGAGTCTGCTGGCAAAATGTATCCATAGGCTTTGCACTTCTGCAGACTGCCTTAAAACTACCCCCAAACCGACCACATGCTAACGCACACACGCACACACACACACGCACACACACACACACACACACACACACACACTTGCACTTTGAAACAGGTGATCAGCAGTGGCGATCATTAAAGCCTCAAGCTGAGCTCCTAACCATTTTTGGAGCTTTTATCAACAATTACAAATTCAGTCACCTTTAAAAATGATTATTGTATTCACTTGCCTCATGCTTAAAGCAGATGGGCAGGAAAGGAAAAGAAGTGGGAACTGAAAAAGACGTTAACAAGCCACCCGCTTCTCTCCGTTTCCCCTACTATCTATTTATTCTGATTTTGCCACTCAATTAAACCCTTTCTACAAGCTAAGAATGAGAACGGGCACGCAAACTCTGGCAGAAGCGGAGCAGTTGCTTCCCGTCATCTGTTTGCTCAGTTAAGAGAAGACAATTTGCTGCTCCTTTAGAGGCCAATGTACTAAAGCACACTCACTTTCAAACAGATGTTGGGATTTTCCAGGTGCAAGTTTTCTGCTGGAACTCACATACAAATAGGCCCGGTAAGAAACTTGCACACAGAAGTTTCCTTATAGGTAAAATACACATTGGAACTAAAATAAAAGGCCTGCATTTAGTCCACAGTTTCCAGATTTAGTACATTTTAGCTTAGCTGCAAAAGGGCCTTGAAGTCCAAGGGGCTGGGAAGCAACCTGGTATTCTAGGCACATTTACAGATAAAATGGAATTAGCTAAATCTGAACAATTTGGTTTAAATGTGTGGTTTTGTGTCAAAGTGATGTATTGTTCATAATTGTTTTTAAGTATTAATAAAGCTGAAAAAAAATAACTAATGCATTATTTTTGGCCTAAGTCTTTTGTTGAAAGAGAGGCGCCTGGGCGTCTTTCTTGGTCATTTCTTAGCCTGAGAAAGGCTCATTGTGATTCCCACGATATTTTTCCTCATTCTTCATACTGCAGTAAAAAATACCATGGTGGTAAATGCCCCAAACAGCAAGCCCTAGGTTGTGGGGGCTACCATCGCTTAAAGGGGCTGATGTCCCCGAGTATGCCCCCCTGAATATACTAACAAATCCTGCAGATCTCTATAGACCCCCTTCCCCCTCCTACCACCATTGTATAAAGATTAGAAAATAAAATGTTTATATTAGTGCTAGGCCCTACCTCCCAACCACAACCTCTCCTCTTCATCAATAAAATCTGGCCCCCAAAGGCTGGGATACATAACCTCTACCCTTTCCCAGCCCCTGGACCCCCTCCTTACAAAAATAACCCTGGTGGTCTAGTGGAACCCCGTGGTGCCATTTTTCATCTGGCTTTTACCTCTGTCTTGTGATAGGGGCAAAGGACTGGCTGGCACCATTTTGAAAATGGTGGCTGTCGGGCCTGGAGTGTAGGGGGCACTCTGGACCCCCACTGGACTACCAGGATTATTTTTGTGAGTAAGAGGGAAGGGATGGGCTAAGAAGGGGGTCCTAGCTCCAGGGAGCCAGATTTGTTGTTAGGAAGGGGAGTAAATGGGGGCAGAGTTATTGCCTAGCGCTGATATAGCCATTTTATTTTTCTAATCTTTTTTACAATCAACCATTTATGGGGGGGGAGGGGGGTGGACGACCAGGGGGTTTAGAGAAACTCCCAGGGTTTTCGAGTACTTTTGAGGGGGCCTTACTCGAGGATGCCAGCCCCTTTAAGGCAAGGCCAGATAAGCATTAGGATGTTCATTAACGTCTCAGTGCTCCCGGGGAAAATTACTACAAATCAAGAGCTACACCTAACTTTCAGTCAAATAACGCAGCTTGCAATTTTTTTGGCAAGCTGTGTTATTTGATTTGTATCTTTTAAGGTATTTATGAGAATACCTTTCAGTGCTAATGTGGTTATTAAATATGTGTGGTTCTGGGACTGAATGAATCTGAGGTATTTGAAATATTGTGCGTTATCCCGGCGTTAGGCCATTGACTGCTTGAAAAACAGTGTTTTCGCATGGTACATGGCCAAACACAGCTTAGTGTTTGAGCTTCTTAGTTTGACACAGGCAGAAATCCTTTGCCTCCTTCAGGGACTGAAAACCTCAAGAGCAAAAGCAAGAAAGGCAGTGGTTCTGGCTTCAGATGTGTTTTTCTATGCTCTCCCCAGGAGCAGGAGCCTCGGTAACCCCATGCTAAGCTTGTGAATAAAGAAAGCTCTTTCATATTTCTGCCTGTCTCACTAGAATTCAGGCACATGATAGATGGAAGAAGAGACAAAAACTGAGACAGAAAGCAAAGGGCAGCACCCAGGGGACATAGCTAAAGGAGAAAGATATCTGCTTGTGGTGGAATTGGTATTTGTTTTTGTTTGATTTTATTAAAGAGTCTATATTTAAGTTTTAGATCAGTCCAGTAATCTGAGGGACAAGGATATCTTCTATAGCTCTAGGCATTGTGCCACAATACCTAGTTAACACCCAGTTGTAACCAGGCAGGATGCAACATTTATTCCTAACCCTTTCATAATCAAGATTGACTTTCTTCCTGCAGGGATCTAAGGCGACTTGGTGTGACACTCGCTGGTCACCAGAAGAAGATAATGAACAGTATTCAAGAAATCAGGGTCCAGCTGGTCAATGGGATGGTGCCATTGTAACTGTGTCCTACCATCATGTCTTTATTTGATCAATACTGCACTTTGTTAACTAACCCTGAGGCGATTTCTTGTACAAAAAAAAAATGGGACTATCATTTCTAAAGCAGAAGAGGACATCATTGGTCTCAGCCACATCACTTTTAACCTTCCCTTCTGTTTGGTGTTTTCATTTTCATGAAGTAAATGTAACATGCATGGAACATGGAAATGGATGTACTGCTAAATGAGGTTAAACCATTTTCATCTGCTTCTGAAACAAAGGCCTTCCCACAACACTTTGTAAATGAAATGTAAATAGAACCTTGATATACCGAATTATGGCAGCACACGCTAATACTTCCAAGGACATCACAGAATAGGAAAGTTTTGTAGCCATGTGTGAGCTATCAAAAACTACAGTTTACCGAAGTTTACTTCGTCTTAATTGTCTACAGAAGTGTATTGAAGAGCAATATGATTAGATTATTTCTTAATAGATCTTGTTTTGTAAATTTAAAATGCTGTTACACAGCGTTAAGTTATAGAAACTAGTGTATAAACATGTTGCTTGATCAACTGCAAATATGATATATTTTTTGTGTTAAAATTATTATTAGTTTGCTCTTCTGTGAGATTAATACATAATTGATTAATGTGTATATACTGTACAGTTTGCTACACACCCAGGTACAGTATTTTTTGCTAACCCTCTGCATATATTTTCTTTTTTTTTTTTCTTTTTGCTTATTTGGTCCTAACAACATATGAAGAAGTAGGTTATTGTTTGAAACAATTGTAGTAAAGGACATAGCATCTGATATAATATACATTCCATTATCCCTGCTCCATATGATTTAACCACACTAAAATATCTACTTGCTAACGATATGTTTTATAAGGTTAAGACTTCTTTGACTTGTTAGAATATTTTTAATAGTTGTGAAACTGTGTTACAGATGGTTCTTAATCTTACTCTCTTTGAACACATCCTGGCAGGATGATCTGACAATGAGGACCAGGAGTACTAAAGTATTGTTCCCATAGATACAATACGGGGGTAAAAGGTGAAGCTTTCTTAGAGTATCTGCTTCTTTATATTTATCCATATTGACTGTAAAATTGTTGGTAGTGAGGGTTAAAAGAGCATTTTAATGATACTTTGTAAGTTTGGAAACATGGTTTACATAGTCTTTAGAAGACTACTAATAAGTTTGAAATTTTATTTTGAACCACAAGTATTGGAGTAATAATATGGGCAACTAGAACTCACTGGCCACTCGCTGCACCTGCTCTCTTTATAAATATCGCCCATTCACCCAAAAGCCACAAAACAACATTGTTGTGAATCAAAGGCCGTAGCTTTAATGATAATAGCAACAAACAACATCCCGAGCCAGAGCTTACAATAATCACAACTGCCCCAATCGGCATCTGCCACAACACCAGCAAGATGTACCATGCTTAGGTCAACCCAGAGCAGCATCTGCACCTTCTAATGAGACCCCCACCACCTCAGTAATGACCCCCTCCATCAGCATGACTGATCCCAAATCCACATAGGGTCACAGACATCAAGTGTACAACCGCCTGGTCATCCTCTCAACACTGCCCAACCCTAAACCCAGCTCAGTATCCTACCACAGGCACAGGACAGGTATCCTATCCCATGGCTTCCCCAAAATTCAGCCTAAGATTCTCACAAGAGAACCAAGGCCTCCTGAAATGTATTATTTAAGAGATCTTGTCCCATGCCTGATAGATGAACTCATCAGACTGAAACAATCCAGTACACATATCTCATGCCCACACATGCTTCACATATCTTCCCTTTTGATTCCATAGGCAAGAGCCAATCTGCTGAGTGACCTTAACCTGGTTGTGATCCCAAATTACCTGATCCAAACAAGCAGGCCATGGAATGATGTCAGACCAAGATATAACAGTATTAGGAAGCCAACCCATAATAGTCAATAATCCCTTCCTCACAACTTCCAAGAATAGGCGACATATCCATTTAACCAAGTCATTTCCCCCCAAGATGTATCACAGGGACTTCTGGCCAAGCCCAGCTTCTCATCAAAGTCTGGAAGAAATACAGAAACCAATCCCAGCATATTCTACACTGCCCAAACCAGTGGACTCTCACATTATGCAGTGCTAAACCCAAGTGTGGTCCATATGAATACTGCAGGATATGCCTATAAGTCCACACTATGTAGGAATGCCCCATGATCCAGAATTCTCTGCACATGTGATAGTGATCTGAAAAATAGATATAATATGACTGCAGAACTCTAACCATTATGAATGTCCAGTTCTAACATAAGCTTCATAAATTCCAGATTTCCATCTCCCAATATAGGCTGAGGCCAATATTCAGTATGTCATTTAGGGAACAAGTTATCTGGATAACATTAGATGGATAACTTGTCCCTTATATTCAGAAGGATAAACTCCTGCTGAAATACTGCATTGAGTAAAAAAATATTTTCTTTTATTTGTCTTAAATTATCCCTTAGTAACTTCATTGAATGTCCCCTAGGTTTTGTATTTTTTGGAAAATAACAAATTCATGTTTACACATTCCACTCCAACTAGCCACTAACTCACCCTCTTGAAATGCTCCCAAAAAAATGCAAGTGTAAAAGCTGTCAAGATTAGATGAACCTCATAATCCAAAAAACAAATAACAGGTAAGTATTCCTACATATGCAACAAAAGATTGTGCTTAATAGGCAATCTCCCATTTGTTACCGGCACTAAACCCCTGGAGCATTCCACTAACATTCTCTTAACCAAAAATCTACCCACTGGACAATTGCATCCATGAACCTTAATAAAAAAAAATGAAAGGCTCACAATATGCCGTAATACTGAAGCCCTAGACAAGCAAGCCTGCTTGGCATAAGTTACATATTCTATCAACATCTCATCCATCACTGGCCTCCTTTGAAATTAAAATTTTCAGCACTATACTACAGCCACTATTATATGCAGTTCATATAGACAGAGCCAAAGATGCTCTCAGCAGACTCCTTTTTTCAGTTCACCGAGTTTCCAGAGGAAAATGAGGACCTCCACGCCACATAGAAATGCCCTGGTGCCAGCCTCCAGAATAGATATCATGTGCAATGGGAAAGAGAATCTGCTATTGCATTGAAACGCCTGGTACTTGTGGCACCCAAACAGTTATGTTAAGATGGCAGGCAGCGCAACACAAACTCCCACAAGAGATCAGCCACTAAGTTGCACTTTGTAAACTATTAATCACCTGCATCACACCTAAATTATAGCACCAAAATATAACTTTTTGTCCCTCAGCTTTTCCTCCCCAAATAAAAAGAACCACTAAAATGGGGAATAACTCCAAACAGGTGATATTCCAAGAAGACCCTGCTTGCACCCAGGCCTCAAGCCAAAACACTTCACACCAAGAACCCTGACAATAAACCACAAAATCAACTCTTGTGCTGCATCAGAAAACAAATCCAAATCCTGATTTGAAATATGCTCACTCTGCAAAACCAGCACCCCACTGAAATTGCTCAAGAAGGTTTCCCATACACATAAGTCCTCCTGGAGATGACAAGTGAGTCAAAACATAATGATGTTGCCTTTGCACACCTCATATCAGAGCAACTAAATGAAAAACCTGACTGATAGGAATTACTCTGCAAGCAAAATTCAAACTATCTAAAAAAGACTGCATCTGTAGCAAGGTAATTTTAGTTGCTCACAATGTGTTGTCAATCAATGCCCTTAACTGACGAACTTTAGACTCAGGCAATTGAAACACCATTGCCACAGAGTCTAGTTCAATACCCATAAAGACAAGACAACTACAGGCCCCTTCATTTTGTTTCTTGCCAGAGGAGTGCCAAACTACTGAGCCACATAGCAAAAGCTGACCAGAAGATCCTCACAAGCCTTGGAAGTAGCAAGTCCCACAAACAACAAATCATCCAAATGCAGCATCGAGCTCAATCCAGCCAACTGTGCAGTCATGTCGTGAGCATTTCAAAATAAGCGTACAAAATGGAACTGTCCATTGGCATGCACTTATCAAAATAATATTGTCCCAAAGCTGAAAATCTAATAAAGGAAAGCTATCTGTGTGTATTGGCAACAGGCAGAAAGCAGACTTAATATCCATCTTAGCTATCAATGCACCCCTTCCATATTGACACATGAAGCATATTGCACAGTGCAAAATTATCTAGGGACAAAATCATTCACTGAGGACCTCTCAGGAAAGGACAAATTGTGAATTAATCTAAATGTTCCTGGTTCCTATGTTGGCACCCCCACTAATGGGAAAATAATCATCTTCGAAAAAGGTGGCTCAAGACATGGACCTTCAGTTCTACCCAAATGCAGTTCCTTGAGTAACTTCTGCTGCACTACATTCCCAGTTGACTCACAGAAGCTGCATTCCCAACCTTCCCTCCAAAGAACCCACATATGGAATTTGAAACCCAAAAGAAAAGCTTTCCTCCAAAGCTGCTTCTGCCCCCTTCTGTGGATAATGCCACAACCAAGGATACATGGCATCTACCAAAACTGAGGTCGGTAATCTGCAAAAAGGAGAACTATTTTCTACTTCCAGCTGCTCCCCCACTCTGCAAAGGGAACACAGGTGCTTGAACTTATAGTTCTGAAAGGCACATCCAGATCTATTGAAGTACTAACAAACATTAGGCACCCCAGCCACAACCTTCCCAGAAATACTTACACCAGTCAACGGAAAGAACCACCTTTGAGATGTCGACAACTGCCCAGATCCATCTGAGTGAGTCAAAAACACATCCTGCATACCTCAACACATTTATTTTCCTCCATCTTGTCGCAAAAAGACTCATCATAGTTCATGAGCATCAGGCCCAACCTTCATAATCCTTGTGCACTGCCAAAATCAAATCTGCATATGCCAACAATGAGAGATGATAATGCCCAACCACACTGGCTAGACAAAGGAAACATTAATCCAATTAA
This sequence comes from Rhinatrema bivittatum, assembly GCF_901001135.1. Taxonomy (NCBI): domain Eukaryota; kingdom Metazoa; phylum Chordata; class Amphibia; order Gymnophiona; family Rhinatrematidae; genus Rhinatrema; species Rhinatrema bivittatum. The sequence goes on from NC_042615.1 coordinate 367,777,003, forward strand.
TAACTGTCCTGGGAACTCTCCTCACCATGCTCTGAGACACTTCCTTCATTCCCTTCTTCCTATTTTCTCTCCTCTTCTCCTTTTGTTCCTCCAGTAAATAAAAAATGCCAGTGTATTTCCTCTTCCTGATTTTTTCCAGATAGAAACATGGCACTCCCTCCCAAAGTTGAGTGAGCATCCTCAGAGCAGGAGCCACTTGTCCCCTGCCTGCACTACAGGGGAAGAACTCAGTCAAGAAATGAAGAGGAGGAACTGGACCCTGAAGACTTGGATGAATATTTCTACTGTTATGCTCCTGCCCACAAGAAGCGTGGGCAGGCTCTTACCTCTCACAGACAGCCAGTCGGGCTGCTGTCTCTGCTGCTTCTTTCTCCCTGAATCAGCTGGGGCCGTTTTCACAGCTGTTGCCATGCGGTCTGCTTCTCTGCTACTGTTCCTGCCTTCCCCCGACGTGCTGCTGCGATCTCGGGACCTTTAGCCAGCAGCGAGACCGTCTCTCCCAGTGCCTGCTTCAGCCCGGGTCCTTGCCTGGCAGGGAGCCGTCCCTGCCGGTGCCTGCAGTCTTACCTCTCCTCCTGGGGCTGTCTTCACGGCATGGAGCCGTTCCTGCAGTCAGCCCTTCCCCCGCAGCCAGCCTTACCTCTCTCTGCTTCTTCCTGCTTCTGTCCTTGCAGCTGGGAGCTGCTCCACTGACCTGCCTTCACCCAGCTCCAGTCCAGGGTTGCTCCGCGGCTTCCTTGGGCCCTCCACGTGGCTGAGGATGCCACCAGCTGCCAGCTCTTCTCTCCAGCTCCCTAGGGCACGGGCGCGCGCCTCTCTGCTCCTCTTCAAGGGCCAGCCAGGTGTGGCCCCCTGCTGACCCCTCCCTGGGCGTTGTCCACCTCAGCCCTACTAAAGGGCTCAGCTTTCAGTGTGTCTTTGCCTTCGCAAGGAGTTGGTCACTCCTGAGATCCTTCGCTCCAGGAAGTCGTCTGTGTTCCAGCCTTCTGCAAGGTCCTGTGTTTTTTGTTACCTGTTGGAGCTCCTCGTCCAGTCCTGATGTCTGCCTGCTGTTCCAGTCCCAAGGTCTGTCTCTTGATCCAGTCCTGATGTTCCTGATGTCCATGTTCCAGCCCTGAGTGCCTGTGTTCCAGTCCTGATGTTCCAGATGTCCATGTTCCAGCCCTGAGGTGTGTCTCCTGTTCCAGTTCCAGTCCTGCTGTTCCAGATATCCTTGTTCCTGATCCTGTTGCTTTAACCTGCCTTGTGCTGCCAGGAGAGCAGCGTCTTCTTGCCTTGTGCTGCCAGGAGAGCAGCGTATTCTTGCCGTGTGCTGCCAGGAGTGCAGCGAACCTGCTTCCTCTTTCCTGTGCTCTCCCGCTCTCTGCGTGGTCCACGACCAGCCTTCCAGGGCTGAGTAGGGCGCGCAAGAGGCAGGGTGGTCCGCGACTCAGTCCCGCGGGTGGTCTGAGTAGGGCGCCCTGAGGGACGGTGCCCATGTCTTCCTTCTGCCCTCGTTCCTGACTCCACCTCTGTGCATCCTGCACCTCGTCCTGAGTCCACGTCTGTGCCTGAGTCCACGTCTATGCATCCTGCACCTCGTCCCGAGTCCACGTCTGTGCCTCAGTCTACGTCGTTCCTGAGTCTCGTCTGAATCCATGTTCCAGTCTTCACTGTCCTGGCCTCCATCTGGCCTGCCACTTCGCGCCGTACCCTGCGGCAGGTCCGAAAGGGCTGGGAATGGTCGGAGGACTGTTCACAAGACCAACATTGCGTTGTTGGGTCTTCCGAAGCGTGCAGGTCCGGAGGAGGGCCTGTCTTCCATGTCACTCCAGCCCTGCTCCCGTCCAGCCCATGCTCGGGCATGCCACGCCTCCCACGGCACTTCTTCAGAGTCCTCTGGGGTCGAGCCGTGGCCCAAGGACACACATCACCCAGGAGTGGGATCGCTCTCCTAGCGCTCCACAACATCTACCTGCTACCACATCCACCTCTACGCTTGTAAGTTTTACGCCCACCCTTTGCAGCCTTATCCACAACCTCCTGCACCAGCTGTCCTGAGACAGTACTCGCAGTGAACTCATCAACAGCTCACCCTGCAATCTCCCCCCTCCCCCAAAGTCCCTATTGCCCATGTAACAAGAATCCTGGAAACACCTAGTACATGCCCCAGAGTCCAATCTATATGTATTCCCCACAACCTGTCCCTGTTGTCCCACTACAATACTAGCTACTACCTCTACCACATCCCCAGAGTTAACCACAGACTGACTGTATCCACTAGACTTACCTAACTCCAGTGCAGACTGGCCATCCAAGGAAGATTCCCACAACTCGACTGGAAATCTACACATTGCATCCACAAGGTGCTGCTGAGCAGAGGTTACCGAAGGACTATTGTGCCATCTCACATGCTGCTCCACTGGATATATAGTATGATGCTGAGCAGATGGCGCTGAAGGTCTCATGCTCTTCAGCAACCACCTATTGGTTCTTCCAACTCTAAGCTCAAGAAGGGCCAGGATGATCATCACAGTCCGCATCACCATCTCTTCTGCTTGCCTCCTATAAAAAAGCAAAAGACCCCACACACCTTGTTCCTACATACCACAATATCGACCAGTATAGCTATCCACCAGCACCTTCTATTCCCTGCCTGGGAGACTCCCAAAAAGGTAAGCCACTGTCAATCATCTGTAATATGAAGCCGGTTGACCCCAGCACAACCACAATTTTGAAGAGGACCCATCCCTCGGAATGGCCCAACTCATCACCCCATCCTGCCACGTAGGCATTCCAAAACTATACCAGGGAAATGTCCAACAGACTCTTGATGATCCCTCCAAGGACCTGATTCCAAACCAAGCACAGGAGGAATCACCAAGTTACCCCATGAGTAATCCTCCACCATGTGCAAATCAGAAACAGACATACTCCTATCCTCAGCATTCTCCACAAAACCTCCAGCAACAACACTGCACCCACCCCTTGAACCAGCGAATCACCCCTGTGCACCTGCCTGTCCCAACTGGCAAACACATCATCCTCTGCTACAACAACCCTACCTTAATTAACCACCACTTGAACTCTATATTTCCAGCCTGTAGTACACATCTGACTCTTTATTGCAATTTCCCTCCCTCAAGTGTCAGCCACCAAAAGCACCTAAACCGTGGAGAGCAAGCCTGCTTCTCCATCACTGCAGAAGCAAATCATTAACAATATGAGAAACTGCACCCACAGCATGAATTCATAGAAGCCCTGATGACATCGGTACAGCGCAACCATGATCCCGATCCCAGGAAAAACAATGACCACACATCTGCTCCACTCCTGCTCCCTCTGTTGATTCAGGCCTTTGACCAGCACTATGTGCCGCACCATTGCAGAGCAAAAAAACTAAATCCCAGCCCGCAGACACTGCCCCAATGCCGTACTTAATGTTGTGACCACAGCCGCTAGATCCCACCCTGCCGTAGCCAAGCGACAGCACAGGAATAGCACAAATACTTCCCACAGCTGTGTCCTCACCTGTCAGCCAATACCCATTCACTCTGGAGGGAGCCAAGGGCAACCTATCATTTCCTGCCATACCTGAGGTAAATGACAAAAATTAGAGTGAGCCTAGAACAGCAGAGGGAACAGGAAGAAAAATGCAGCCTGTGAAGCAAGGTGATGGCAAAAGGTTGGAAGTACACTGACTTCCCCACTTTTATGATACTCCTTTAAGGACCAGCTATTTTACCCTTGCTCCTCTGGGAACAACGAACCAGGAGATGCCAAACTCCTGCATGTTTTAAACTTTGCATAGGATCACAGGTGTCAATAGCCACCCCCACCAATGGCCCTAACTCTCATTCAAACTCACCTGTGGTGCAGCAGAAGGCCAGGCCTGGTGCCCACATTATTATAGGCAGCTAGAGTTTGGTCTTACCTGCCTTCTTCAATTAAACTGATAGTACATGCGTGGTGTATACATCAATACAACTCAACCAAGACAAAACAGAAGTACAGGTACATTCGGTCAGTTCATAATACGCATGAACAGTGGCAATGCAGTGATCACATATTTGGACTTGTTGGAAAACATTAAATTGATCAATCTGAGTGCTTGATTTCCCTTGACCAGGAAATCAAGCCCATTTATGTGACAAGTATATACCACATGCAGTTTCAATCAGCTTTCTGATACAGGCAGTTTTATATGAATAGAGGACTGAGTAAATTAGTTATTATACCCACTAAGACAGTTGGATAAATGCATTGTGGAGTAGATCTTCTCAGAAAAGAGCGATATATACAAAAGATGATTTATCATGAATTATATGCTTTATTATTTCCAGTTTTTGTGTTTATAAAGACAAAAAGATGAAGTAGAAGGATCGTCAGTTGTAGCAGATTATATCAATGTCTACAAAATTGTATTGCATTCACATTCTGACAGAATGAAAGCAAAAGAAATATTAACATGTTAGTTGACTAATGCCCCAATTAGTTCTTCCATCAGCACAGCTTAAAATAATTTCACAGTATGACTGTATTATGCACTTAGGTGAACATTAGAAAAAATAAGTATTGCAGAGAAAATAAATTTTATTTTAAAAATATAAATATTAGCTTTTGCATTTAGTTCTAAACTATTTTATACAATCCGTGCTGTAAGACACTGCTGGGTTGTGTCATAGAAATTGCTCAGCAGCTGAAGCACTTCGCGCTGACCTCTGCCACCACAAGGGCCACAAGGCAAGAGATTAGCACAGCACAGACTCATTCCCTGTTTACAAAAATTCAAGATATCCAAGAGCTAAGGTGATACATTTGGTGAAGAGACTGATAAGACTGACTAGCAATTGAGTGGGGTTTACAAAATATTATAGGTGCACTTCTGTGGGCAATAGTTGAATTTGTCCATGAAGCCTGCAGGCCAATTGGTGCTTTATACCTGCGGGCCTACAAGCTCATTTTGAAGGGGAAGCTCTCTGCAAAGACAAGAGTCCCTGTGGGCTTCGTACTCGCTATTTGTGCAGTTAGATCCCTGTTTGGGGGAGGGGGGGGGTTTGAGAGTATTGCACATAGATTTTAAAATCTGACCTGTGCGTGTACATTCATTCTTCCAATGTCCCTTCCAGTCCCGGGAACAGATCCTTTCCCTGGAGATAACAGTTCCTTTACCCGCACAAAGGCTGGGCCCCTTTTACATTGATAAGCACGACTTTACCCATGGAAAATATATTTACAATTATCTCCCTTCCCTCCGTTGTTATCGAAAAGAGTAGGTCTGGAGGAGTCCTCAACCTTTTTCAAATGGTTGAGTGAATTTTAATAATAGTTAATACCCGTTACTATTTTATTACTGTTACGTATTATGCCTTGTTAGTCTCTACCAATGGAATAAGGACACCCTTGTGCAGTTTGCACATAAAATCCTAGGTTAGGTATTTATTGTTTAACACCTCTTAAATGTCTTCTGAAATGTAATTCTCAGCCTTACTTTCTACATACAGTGAGGAAGGAACATTAATTCTCATTATTGCCTCATTTGCGATTGAGGACCATGCGAAGCACAAGCAGAGGGATTTGCCTTAGCAAAGTTTTTTGTTTTGGTTTTTTTTTGTGTTATTGTAACCACACAGAATTTTATTAAATGAAGGAAAATCTGCAGGCATGAGAAATGTAAAAAGTAATGTCTTTATGCAGAATGCAATATTTTTCTGATTAAAAGGGAGAAAAATAAAGCAACATTATGTTCCATAATTTGTGGTTCTTGTAGGCGTGCTAACAGATATTTAAAGAAAACGAAATTAATGTTGAAAAGGTTCAGATACAGTAAGAATGTATGATGGCCACTAATACTGGAAGTGCTAACTTCTGTAAGCATTTTCCTATAGTTTAAGCTATGTTTCACTTTTTGGTTTCAACTTTATAGCACAGATAATTGCATAGCTTATGTTTTGTTTTGTGTTTTTGGTTTTTTGTTTTTTTTGCAATAAATGTTGCTGCTAATTGTAATGTAACATTTCATAAGGTCAAAAACATTCTTCCACTATGTTATTATTTTTTATCTCTCCAAAGGTAGGATATGGTTCTACATTAAGCGTGACTGATAATGCACCATTTTTATGAGGGCCACCGTTTACCGTCTGGAGATGATGCTTAAAAGCAAAAAGCAATTCTTAAATCAATCTGGAGTTAAAACATATTTATTTCTTCTGCATAGTAACAGAAAATAAAATGGTGAAAAAGTAGTGTCAATTTAGTGTTGAATAGAAAAAGTAGAAGTCCTAGTCCTCAGTCAAAACTATGTAAATCTTTAGACTGCTGTAGTTTGAAAAAAATTAGAAATTGGAGAAATATGAGACATGAAAAGGAATCTACTGTATAGCAGTCTGAAAGTAATAATTAGTTCCAGTTCTTGAATATGTGTTAGTCTTAAGCCTCTGATGCTGGGTGGCTGGGAGGTTTTCACACTAGCATGCTGCTCCAGTACAGCCCGCCTGCCTGCATCAGAGAATTCTAGAAACCTTAGTATTGTTGTATTTATTCCTTATTTTTTTCTTTTCATGCTTTATGTGCATTTTGGTTGTGTACAATGTTTTTTGTAGTGTAAGATATAAAATTTTATATTTTTTCAAAAAATAAAGCAAAAACTCTTTGAATAACTATCGGACTCACTTTTTTTTTTTGTAAACTGCAGTGCAGAACTTTGGTGGGTGGCATCAGCTGTGTTTGCTAAAGCAAATGTCACATGTTCCGTGCTTTCTGATGCCCTTGGCAGTTTTGGCCTCCAAGAGGTGAATATCAGCAACATATTGGGGTTTTTCCGTTGTAAAACAGGATATCCATCCTCGTGGTTGTTTTTCAAACATTCCAAACGTTATTTGGAAAAGCTTGACTAAAGATTTTGAGAGCAAGCAGAAAATGTAGCCCACCCTTCTTCTCTCCCTCTGCTCCCATCCCCAAATGTTTATTTACCATCCTAAATGTAAGGCTCTTATTCAGCTCCCCAAAACTCCCACCCCAGATAGGTGAACATCTCTCTTGCTTACAAAGCTCCCATTATTTCCTATGGGAGAAACTGTTGTTTTTTGCTTTCATCTTATGGAAAAGCATGAAAACCATGTCATGCCATACCGCTTCCTTTCACTATATCCAATTCCATTGGGATACAATTTCGGGGAAAAAAGAAAATTTGAAAAAATTCTCATTTTGAGCTGTTTCTATTTTAGGCACTGTGGAAGAGACAATATTGCTTTGGACATAGCACACTGCAGCACTTGTCTGTTTAACAAGCCTTACAGTTTTGAAATGTAGGGCCTCATTTACTCCGCATTTTTCCCGTACACATAGAATGGGAGAAAAGCCTTGGAAAATGAGGCCTTTCATTTGCAAACTGGTACAGATGCTGCCATCAATCCTGTATTTTACTTTTGAGTACATGCACAGAAAGCAAAGGTCCATTCCAATATGGTCCAAGAAAGCAAACCGGTAGCCGATCCAAGATGGCTGTCAGCAAAGGAAACACGTAGATGGATCGGTGTAAAACAAGGCTTTATTGAAGCTTGCCCGACTCTGGCCGAGTTTCGCTCAAAGAGCTGCCTCAGGGGCTTACAAGCCACTCGATTTGGCTTGAAACATCACAAAGTTAACACATAACGAAGTCAAAGAGGATAACACATGTTGAGCGTTCATTAGGACCTGATTTGAACATTATTTCAGAGGAATCTGCTGTGTTATCCTCTTTGACTTCGTTATGTGTTAACTTTGTGATGTTTCAAGCCAAATCGAGTGGCTTGTAAGCCCCTGAGGCAGCTCTTTGAGCGAAACTCGGCCAGAGTCGGGCAAGCTTCAATAAAACCTTGTTTTACACCGATCCATCTACGTGTTTCCTTTGCTGCCATTCCAATATGGTACTTAATTCTGAAGCAGGAAACATCTTCATTATGCTATGTGCAAGGCATTAAGTCCATCAGGATCTTCCTAGATATCTTCCAGTCAGGACTCCCCTAGGGATGTGTTGTCATTTGCTTCATTTTGTTTTGATTAGTGCACACTAAAATGTGAGTGTACAGTAAAACAAAATGAAAAAATGAGCAACTCAAACAAAAAAATCAAAATTAAACAAAACAATTCTTTTTTGGCTACACACTTCTAGACTCCACCATGCCAGAAACTTGGCAAAAGTACAACAATATAAAGTCTATATTATCCAACCTTATTTCAGAAAGCACAGTCATCTGTGAAAAGCAACTATCACATACTAAGTACCTATTTACCCATTTACAATTGCATACAAAAGAGGTCAAGCCAAACATTTATCATGTATCATCAAACAAAACTGGCATACAATAAATAGGTAATCCAGTACATCCATGACAACCAGTAATCACATGGCCCCAACACAGGATAGATATTTTTACGACTTCGAAGACATATATGTCATCCCTCTGAGAATGTGATGCCAAAAGATGCAGAATACAACTATGTAAGTATGGAGGCCAGCAATTTTTAAGCTCAAACTACAATGGGGAGAATAAAGGGGGGATGTAGGATGGTGACATACAGGAGTGAGAGGTTTATAGAACAGAAAGTCTGCCTCTCCTGCATGTGCAAGCTGTGGCTTTCAGCCAGACCTGGCTTTCAAAGCTAACAGTAGGGATGTGAATTTGTTTTCAACGAATGTGCAATCCACAACACATAAGTCCCTATTTGTTGTTTTCGTGGGTTCGCCAAACGCATCGCGATCCCCCACAAATATAGCATATCATGTTAGTTTCATTCTTTTGGTTCTCAGTGATTTCTTAGCGGCCATTTGAAATAGGAGAAGGCCATGTGGGAGTATCCATAGCAAAAACCAGCCCTTTCCTGTGAGTCATAAGTGACCTCACAGCCCTGTCATAGAGTGGGTCAGACAGGTTGGCAAGGAGACGAGAATGCAACCTATCAGAGCTAAGCATTTTTTCTAATGCAGCCAATCGCCGCTCTCACTTGGTGCTCTGTGATGCTATTCCTGATGATCCTGAACTATTTATACCTTAAGCACGTGGCATGCCACGCTCTTCCTTTGCGGGGGTGGTCTGGGGATGGTGGATTTACTCAGAACTAATCTGAGTGTTTCAAATCTGTATTGAATTGCTAGCTACTTTGATAGAATTTTCCATTGAAAAAGATATGTCTTCATTTTTGCTGCAGTGCCAGCCAGGCAGGCTTTTTTTGACCGAATTTTTTTTTATTGATCTCAGACGGTCTCTCTGTCTGTCCCACTGAGACAAGCTGCTAGCAGTAGCATTTTGCTGCTTATTTTACCCCCCTGGGGTAGGTTGCAAGCAGGAGTTGGGTGTTGTGGCTGGGAGATATATTCAATTTCTAGCTAGTTTGATAGAATTTTCCATTGAAAAAGAAATGTCTTCATTTTTGCTGCTGTGCCAAGCCAGGCTTTTTTTTTAACTGCAGCTTTTTTTTTTTTTATTGAACTCAGACTGTCTCTCTGTGCTCTTTTAAGCCAAGAAGGTAGTGCACTGAGCGTCAGTGGGCAGTTTTGCAGACTCACATATATTGGTACAGTAGTGCTCTTGTAAGCCCAGAAGGCAGTGTACTGAGCATCAGTGGGCAGTTTTGCAGACTCACATATATTGGTACAGCAGTGCTCTTTTAAGCCAAGAAGGCAGTGCACTGGGCATCAGTGGGCAGTTTTGCAGACTTACATACATTTGTTACAGCAGTGCTCTTTTAAGCCAAATCCCTAGCAGGCCTCTTTTGTAGTTACAAGTTTGGTGTGTGCACATACAGTGGTCCAAGTTGTAGTGTACATCCAGGCACTGCCTCGTGAGCCTGTGGGCAGTTTTGCAGACTCACATATATTGGGACAGTGGCACTCTCTGAAGCCAAATCCCCAATAGGCCTCGTTTGGAAATAATTATTTTAATTGAAATCCCTAGTAGGCAGTGATATTAAATGCATAGGGCCAGATTTTCAAAAGCATTTACTCGAGCAAAACTGGTTTTTGCTCGAGTAAATACACATTACTCAAGTAAGTGGGCTTTTCAAAATTGCTACAATATATGCCATTGAATTGTCCATAGGATTTACTCAAGTAAGTGCACTTTACTCGAGTAAATAGCTTTTGAAAATTGCTACGATAGTATGTCACATTTACATGTGTAACTCCTTTGAAAATTACCCCCATAATGTCAGGGAAAACTAGACATGGTCGTGTGATTGGGACTGGCAGAGGAGGCACTTCAAAATGCAGTGCCATTCCCCCATTAAAGATAAAAAGGGACCTGTTCCAATCTAAAATCTCTGGGAGGGCAGGCAGTTCCATCCAGAAAAAAATGAAATTTAAAGATGATGCCACCACTTGTTTCTGACACTGTAGTTTTGAAGGTGAGGGAAGGGGAGGATGAGTCATACAAGACAAAAGGGCGAGACCCAAAAGCAGCAGTGTGACAGCAGACTCGACTTAGCATTAAAAATGTAGTGCAGGCACTGTTTGCTTCTGATTCCCATGAAGAATCATCTTGTGTGGGATTCTCATCATCAGAAATGGAAGAAGTAATACCTGAAGAAGGTTTAGGAGGATTAGTTATTTCTGCCTTAGCCTCCACTTCAGTTCTGCAGGGGAGAGATGAAACTGATGAGGAGGAGAAGGAAGAGCAGTTAGCGCAGGCACAGATTGTGACTGATGCCCCTGGCATTGCTTCTCAGGGTACACCCACTACTTCAGCACCAGTGCCAGCATCCACCCCGAAGGCTATAGAGAAAGGATCACGAAAGAAATCTGCGATCTGAAGCCACTTTAAGGTGATGGAGGACCCGCGTTTTGCTCAGTGTAATTACTGTACCAGGGCTATTAGCAGAGGCAAGCAAATGGGATATCTAACTAATTTTGGCATGATGCATAATATGCAGAAGCAACACCCAACAGTACTGCCATCTGGGGATGGTGGCAGTTCCAGTCAGGGGACCCCTTTTTCCAGGCAGTATAAAGTGGTTGAAAAGGAGCAGAGTCACCCCACGCCCTCAGCCCCTTCTAGCAGTCAGGATGCAGGCCAGCAGCCCCCTGCCATGTGTCAGAAGCGACATCCCACCATGTAGGAAATGGGGTAATGTTAGGTAGAGATGTGCAATCGTTTATCACGAATTAGGCAATTACAACGAAATTGCCTAATTCGTTGTGGGTCGGGGGCCCCGAAACCCGAAAAGGATTTTCACCGAACTTCGGGGAAAATCCGTTTTTCGGGTTTGTATGGGGAGAGGGGCACATTTTTTTTCTAAATTAAAAACCACCCCAAACATTAAGATTAACTAAAATACAAACCCCCCCCCCCAATCCCGATCCCTCCCCAAGACTTACTAACATCCCTGGTGGTCCAGCGGGGTCCCGGGTGCCATTTGTCCCTCCATGCTCGGTGTGCCAGCCTCGCTCAAAACAGTGCCGATAGCCTCTGAACTACTATGTCACAGGGGTTACTGGCATCATTGGTCAGCCGCTGTCACATGGCCATCGGCACCATCTTGTGCCCCTACCATGTGACAGGGGCTGACCAATGGCGCCAGTAGCCCCTGTGACATAGTATGGGCAAAGGCTATCGGCGCCATTTTGATTACTGGCAGCCAACAACGAAATCGCTCCCGGACCCCCGCTGGACCCCCAGGGACTTTTGGCAAGTCTTGGGGGGGGGGGTCAGGAGGCCCCCCCAAGCTGGCCAAAAGTTCCTGGGGGTCCAGCGGGGGTCCGGGAGTGATCTCCTGTTCTCGGACTGTCGGCTGCCAGTAATCAAAATGGCGCCGATAGCCTTTGCCCATACTATGTCACAGGGGCTATCGGCGCCATTGGTCGGTTGCTCCTACCATGTGACAGGGGCTGACCAATGGCGCCGGTAGCCCCTGTGACACAGTAGTTCAGAGGCTATAGGCACCATTTTGAGCAAGGCTGGCATGCTGGGCACGGAGGGACAAATGGCTTGTGGGACCCCGCCGGACCACCAGGGATGTTGGTAAGTCTTGGGGGGGGGGGGGGTTGTATGTAATGTATTAAAATAAATTTAAATGCTTGGGGTGGGTTTTTTTTAGCTTCGTTTTCCCGCGTCGTTTTTTGGGCCGGTTTCGGTTTTTCCCATTTAGTTTTTTTTCGGTTTTCAAAAAAACTAAACGAGAAAAACTGAACTTTACCACAAAGTATCTGAGTCAAAAAACAACCCGGTAGAAAAAAACAAAGCACATCTCTAATGTTCGGTAACGCTATCCTGGGGAAGGAAACAGGCAGCCTCAATAGTTGTAACCAGGAGCATTGGGGAAATGATTGCCCTTGATAACCAGCCCTTGCAGATAGTGGAGAATGTGGGTTTCAAGCATTTGCTGATGTCTTAGTTCCAAATTTCAAAGTCCCCTCCAGAACCACATTTAGCAGAAAGGCCATCCCCAGCCTGTACAAGCAGTGTCGCAGTCGCATCCAAGTGCTGCTAGCTAAGGCACAGGGGAGTGTGCATTTCACCTGCAATATCTGGACCGCACTGAACGCTGCACACCCTTACTTCTCCCTGACAGCACACTGGTGGGACCTGGCTGAGGCAGGGGCAGGCAGCAGCTCTATTAGTGAACAAGTATCAGGGTGGAGATGGGCTTTACTGCACACCCACCTGACGGACGATGCCCATACCTCGGCCAATATTCTAGTATGCATCAGCCAGATGCTGGTGGGCTGGCAGCTAGACCAGGGAGACAAGAATCTTCAGGCAGGTTTCTTTGTCAAAGACAATGGTGCAAACATGGGAAAGGCAATATCCGACGGGGGCTTTAAGAACATTCGATGTTTTGCACACACTCTGCACCTAGTAGTGAAGTCAACTCTGGGGTTGGAGTCCAAGCACCAAGAGAATGAATACCTGCATAGGTTAATACAGAAGAGCAGGAACATAGCAGCACACTTCCACAGAACTGTGAAGGCAGGGCAGGTTCTCCGACAAAAGCAGACTGATTTGGAGATGCCTCACAAGCGTCTCATTCAAGACATTGCCACCCGGTGGAATTCCACCTATATGATGCTGTAGAGGTTAGTGGAGCAGAAGACACCCTTCATGAACTTTCTGCAGCAATGGACATAGGTGTGCAGAATCCCCTAGAGCATCAAGATTGGTTAGTCATGAGTCAGCTGGTAAAAATCCTGCAGCCCTTCAAGGATGCACGGAGGAGTTCCAGAAGTGCCACCTTGGCTGACATCATCCCTATAGTTAATTTTCTAGAGGAGAATTTGGAGGGCTTTAAACAGGAGGAGGGAATGACAGCAGAGGTGCTGCATTGTTTGGACTTTTTGCAGAAGCAGGTGCAAGAGACATTAAGACCTTTAACAAAAGATCACACATACATGCTCGCCACAGCCTGTCATCCCCGTATGAAAGGGAAACTTGCCATACAGACTCACATTTCTGAAGGACCTGCTGTTAGTAAAAGTCCATGAACAGGAGCGCCATAGGCAGAGAGAGATTAGGCATGAAACAGAGGAGAAAACCGGGTACTTCAGAGAGTTGTGCTAGCTCAAGCAGGAGCAGCACTCTGTCAGTGACAGCTAGTACTTCCTCCTCCACTTAGAACGCCAAAGCCATTTGGCCCATAAAAAAATCATCTGTTCTGGAATGGGCTAGAGAGAAAGCAGCTGGCATGAGTGACTCTCAGCCCATCCAAGCAAAGGAGACACCAGCACAAATGTCAGTGACACTGTATCTCTCAGAGCCCACAGAGGATATGCAGACAGATCCGCTGGCATATTGGGCACACAAGTCCACTGTCTGGCCAAACATAGCCAAAGTGGCTCAGCAATATCTGTCATCTCCCCCAAACAGTGTGCCCAGTGAACGTGTATTTTCAATGACAGGGGATATCATGAGCCCTCACTGCTCAAGGCTGGCACCAGAGTTGATGGAAATGCTAGTGTTTTTGAAAATAAACATGCCTTTTCTTGGGTTTCCAAATTTTCCCTGTGAATGGCAAGATGAATAAAAGCAATTGAAAGCCTTGCAGCAGCTCCAACTGCCTCCTATGCTCCAGATAATATCAGCACATGTACCTAACCTGAAACGCTGTGCCAGTCTGTCCACTGTCCAGGCCGTACGTCCCTAAAAGGGCCTGACCTCAAACGCTGTGCCTGTCTGAGTTTAGTTCTAGTATATCTAATTTCAGTTTCATGTATTTGTGCATCACTTTTTTCCAGAATATTATTTTTCTTGTTTTGCAACATTTGGAATGTAAGAACATAAAAAGCTGACTTAAGATGTTTGGAGCTTCCATATTTCATATGCTTATAGATTTCATGACCTTCATAATATGAGCCATTTTCCCTAAATCTTTCTTAGGTGCCAACATTAATGTTTCTAGTACTATAGTAAACTGGTGGTAGTTGTACTCTAGTTCATGCTTTGTGTTCCCATAGTTTCCAGAGGCATTGTAGGTTACAAAGTCAACATAGGTTGATATTGTAGATTTGGACTTGAGAAGCAGTTTTCTTATTTCTGAGAGCTCTTCAAGTTCCTTTGTCATCAGCTGAAGTGCATAAGTACAGTTAATAGCTTCCGGGTATTTATAAGGGCTTGACCTCTAATGCTGTGCTTGTCCATCCAGGCCTTACTCCCTACAAGGGCCTGACCTCTAATGCTGTTCCTGTACATCCAGGCCTTACGTCCCTACAAGGGCCTGACCTCAAATGCTGTGCCTGTCTGTCCAGCTTTGAGCTTGGATATTTCATATGCTCAATAGTATTCATGACCTTCATAATATGGGCCATTTTCCCTAATTCTTTCTTAGGTGCCAACATTAATGTTTCTAGTACTATACAAAACTGGAGATAGTTGTACTCTAGTTTATCCTCTGTGTTCCCATAGTTTATAGAGGCACTGTGTAAACTACAAAGTCAACATAGGTTGATATTGTAGATTTGGACTTGAGTAGCAGTTTTCTTATTTCTGAGATCTCTTCATGTTCCTTTGTCATCAGCTGAAGTGCATAAGTACAGTTAATAGCTTCTGGGTATTCACTAGATGCTAATGGAACCACTAAACTCTAGGGGCCAACCCATTTTAGGGAGCCATTTTCTGCGCAAAGGAAAGGGAACTCTCCCTGGGTGTAGCCAGCCTATCTCTTAACACCCGCTGACCCATGATGAACCGCTGTTCACATGGAAACCTCCTCTGCCTCGGCCTTGAAAATTCTCGTTTGTATATCTGCCATGTCCACCAGATTTTAAAAGACCAGCGAGAGCTCACTAGACGCCAATGGAAACACCCCACTCTAGGGGTGAACCCATTCTATGGAGCCCTTTCCTGCGCAAAGGAAAGGGAACTCTCCCCGGGGCCAGCCTGTCTTGCCCCTATCAAAAACCACAGGAACCAGACTACCTCAACTCTGCCAGCCTGTCTTGCCCCTATCAACTTTCTGCCACTCTGCCTTGCTGCCATACACGAGATGACTCACTCTACTCCTTGTGGTGTTCTTGCCACTATCATGGTTCCTCAGTGTGTTGGTGCTAGTCTTTCTGCTGCTTTGTCCCTTTATCGGCGCCTTGTGGTTTTTTCTGACATACTTTCTGCTTGCTATTTTCCCCCTTCATTGTGCTGTAGGATGTTGATGCCACTTGTCTTGCCACTTTGCCTGTCGTGCTGCATTCGAGGGTTCATGCAACTGTTATCGGTGCTCTCTTTTCAAGCTGTGGTGTGTTTTTGACACTCTTGCTGTTGCTTTGCACCTCTGTTAAAGCACTCTTGCCACTCCTGGTACCCCTTTGCTGCTTTAAAGTGCCTTAGGCTATTCATACCACTTTGGTATCACTTTGCCACAGTCTAAGTACCTTGGAGCTCTTTTCTCGTTCTGATGATTGCTCCCCAGAAGTTTCATCAGAATTGATGAGAAAACCCCAATTCTGCTGCCAAAAATAGGCTGCAAATACTTCCCCCATTGACTTTAATGGGAAAATGGACAACAAATGAAACTAATGAATTTGGGTCCCGGTGAAACGAAAACCGAATTGAATCAAATTTTTTTCCTTCTGCTCATCCCTAGCTAACAGCCCACAAGCATGAGGCCCACAGAACAGCTGTGGACCCTGAGAAAGAAAGGAAACAGAAGAACTCCAACACATCCTGGTGTCCCTTTGTCATGAATGTGTTGGCAAGACTGGAAAACTACAGCCTTTTTATCTCTTGACCTGCAGCTATCTTGTTTCCTGGAGCTGGCATGGAATGGCATAGCACAAATCTCCTGGTGTTGATTCTATTGACGGTCTAATCAAAAAGTGCTCAGGAAGGCAATCTCATACAGTTCCCTGCATATCAGATATGCCTCCCACATTTGATGTCTGCCAGGCAAGTACTGCTCACATATCTGTTGCAGAGCTGCAGCTTTAGCCCCATGTTCTTCATGTATGGCACATAATGTAGGTACCCGTGAAGCCTGCTGAATCTCTTGAGCAATTACTGAGAAGGCCAACAGTTTGTATTGATGCTCTAGGTGTGCCTGCAAACATGCATCATATTTCCTTTCTAGATCCAGCGGCTGCAGAAGATTCCACCTTAGAGCTGACATACAGCAATGTATTTGAGTGTTGAATACCACCTTGAACTGATTTAGGAGAAGTAAGAGTGAAAGAGGTACATCTGGGAAAAGATAGAGCCTGTATTTCACCACAGAAATATGGAAGCTCCTCTTCAATCTCTTAATTTGATAACTGTTGGGGGTGAGATGTTCTCCCTTGCATACATATCTGTAACTATTTCATTATCTATGGATTTTATAAAGAATAAAATCACAGACAGAACATATAGGTCTTGAACGAGTAGATGTGACTCGGTTATTTACACTTTCGAATAATAGAAGGACTAGGGGGCATTCCATGAAGTTAGCAAGTAGCACATTTAAGATTAATCGGAGAAAATTCTTTTTCACTCAACGCAAAATAAAGATCTGGAATTTGTTGCCAGAGGAGGTGGTTAGTGCAGTTAGTGTAGCTGGGTTCAAAAAAGGTTTGGATAAGTTCTTGGAGAAGTCCATTAATGGCTATTAATCAATTTTACTTAGGGAATAGCCACTGCTATTAATTGCATCAGTAGCATGGGACCTTCTTAGTGTTTGGGTAATTACCAGGTTCTTGTGGCCTGGTTTTTGGCCTCTGTTGGAAACAGGATGCTGGGCTTGATGGACCCTTGGTCTGACCCAGCATGGCAATTTCTTATGTTCTTATGTTCTTAGACAACTAGACATGGTTTATTGGGACACAGCCAGCATAGATTTACCGAAGAGAAGTTTTGCCTCATAAAACTACATTTTATTGATGGGATAAATAAACATGTGGATAATGGAGAACTGGTAGATGTGGTGAATTTGGATTTTCAGAAGACAAAGTCCTTCATGAGCGGCTTTTAAGAAATCTAAAAAGTCATGGGATAGGAGGCGATGTCCTTTTGTGGATTGCAAACTGGTTAAAAGACAGAAATCAGAGAGTAGAATTAAATTGTCTGTTTTCACAGTGGAAAAAGGTAAACAGTGGAGTGCCTCAGGGATCTGTACTTGGGCCGGTGCTTTTTAATATATTTATAAATGATCTGGAAAGGGGTACAACGTGAGAGGTGATCAAATTTGCAGATGACACAAAATGATTCAGTGTAGTTAAATCACAAACAGTTTGTGATAAATTGCAGGAGGATATTGCAAGACTTTTAGGACTAGGCATCCATGTAGCAGATTAAATTTAATGTGGATAAGTTCATTGCAAGGTGATGCATATAGGAAAAAATAACCCTTGCTGTAGCTACACAATGTTAGGTTCCATTTTAGGAGTTACCACCCAGGAAAAAGATCTAGGCATCATAGTTGATATTTCATTGAAACTGTCTGCTCAGTGTGCTGTAGTGGTCAAAAAAGCAAAAAGAACGTTAGGGATTATTATGAAGGGAATGGCAAATAAAACGGTGGATGTCATAATGCCTCTGTATTACTCAATGGCTAGAATGCACCTTGAATATTGTGTGCAATTCTAATCGCTGCATCTAAAAAAAGATAAAGTTGCACTGGAGAAGTACAGAGAAGGCAACCAAAATGATAAACAGCATGGAAAGGCTCCCCTATGTGGAAAGGCTAAAGAGATTAGGGCTGTTCAGCTTGAAGAAGAGATGGCTGAGGGGAGATATGATAGAAGTCTACAAAATCATGAAAAGACTTGGATGGGTAAATGTGAAATGGTTATTTACTCTTTTAGATAATACAAAGACTAGGGGGCACTCCATGAAGTTAGCAAGTAGCATATTTAAAACAAATCCAAGAAAATTCTTTTTCACTCAATGCACAATTAAGCTCTGGTATTCATTGCTAGAGGATTTGGTTAAGGCAGCTAGTGTAGCTGGATTTAAAAAAGGTTTGGATAAGTTCCTGTCGAAATCCATAAGCTCCTATTAATTAATAGGGAATAGCCACTGCTTATTGCCAGCATTGGTAGCATGGGATCCATTTATTTTTATTTGTATGCTTTTATATACCGAAGTTTGGCACAAGCCTTCACTTACAAGGTGCTTGTGACTTGGATTGGGCACTGTTGGAGACAAGATACTGTGCTTGTTGGACCCTTTGTCTGACCCAGTATGGCATATCTTATGTTCTTATGTGAATCTTAGACACCAGATAAAGGTGCTTATGCGGTAAGGAAAGTGATATGAAAATAAAATAAATTCTGTCAACAGCCACTATAATGTCTACTGTAGTACCCTCTGGCTAAGGAACATCAGTGTTATACTTCTAGACATAGACATCAGTGTGATCGGGAAAGAAAAGCCTTTTATAGGGATCCTTCTCGTTTAAAATGTGCATGTATTCCACCAATGTATATTTGCTTGGACCTCTTTACCATGAATTTTTTGTTCTACAGAAAACATAAACGTACAAAAGCTGCATGCTGTTCATCACCTGAATTTGCTTCATTTCCAGACAGAAAATGAATATAATGCAAAGTATAGAAAGCATACATTTTCCTCACTCTGCAGTTAACTAAGGATCTCAGGGTGTGCACTTTATTGTAGTCTTTATCACTTTCCTTTAATAAAGCACAGTAACATTTCATACATAACCATTCAGACCTTCATTCTGCAAAATTTCTGAGCTCTGCAAATGTCCAAACATTTTTTTGTCATGTCGCAAAAGTGATGTTAGGGAAACACAAAAAAATATAGATGCCTAAAAATGTCCGTTGAAAATCTTTATTAGGGAGACTCTTAGGTCCAATAACCAAGATGCCCAACTCAGGCCGAGTTTCGCCCCCCTCGCAGGGGCTGCCTCATGGGCTGTGTGAAATAATCTGTTATACGTGTATGAAAGATCTTATTATCATGGGATTTCTTTCTTGAAAATTCTGATTGAAGTATTGAGATTAATAATGTACTGTTGGCTTCCACATTAAGGGGTAGATTTTATAAATGTACGCGCGGGCGTAGTTTTGTTCGTGCACCAGGCGCGAACAAAAGTACGCTGGATTTTATAAGATACGCGCGTAGCTTATAAAATCCAGGGTCGGCGCGCGCAAGGGGGTGCACATTTGTGCAACCTGCGCGTGCCGAGCCCAGCGCGCGCTGCCTGTTCCCTCCAAGGCCGCTCCGAAATCGGAGCGGCCTCTGAGGGAACTTTCCTTCCGCCTCCCCTCACCTTCCCCTCCCTCCCCCTACCTAACCCACCCCCCCGGCCCTATCTAAACCCCCCCCTACCTTTGTTGGCAGATTTACGCCTGCAGAAAGCAGGCGTAAATCTGCACGCGCCAGCGGGCTGCTAGTGCACCATCACCCGACCCGGGGGCTGGTCCGGAGGCCTCGACCACGCCCCCGGGCCGGTACCACGCCCCCAGGCCCGCCCCCGAAATGCCGCGTCACTGGCGGCATGCCCCCCGACACGCCCCTCCATGCAAGCCCCGGGACTTACGTGCGTCCTGGGGCTTGCGCACGCCGCCGAGCCTATGCAAAATAGGCTCAGCGCGCACAGGGGGGGTTTGGGGTAGGTTTCGGGGGGTACGCACGTATCGTTCGTGCGTACCCCTTTGAAAATCTACCCCACAGCGTAATAATGCCAGTGAGTTTCCTTTCCCTTGTTGTGGGCTCCAAACATAATGGGTGCTCAAGGCAGCAAACAAACAATCTTACGCATAGTCAGTGGGAACACGTCAGTCTCCCTCACGGCTTTTTTAGATCGCCTAGCTCCTTGTTTTATCAACCGCAAAAGTGATGTTTACACCATCTCAGTGGGTATTTAACTTTGTTCTGCAGATATTTATTCCAATATATACATTTTGTACACTTTAAAATGTTACAGGATAGAAGCCACGGAGCTGAAGAAGAAGAGAGGAAAAAAAATACCTCCCATTCCTTAGAAATTTAAAATCCATTTGTTGCGCTATTAAAATGATAGCAGACAGATCTGCCCAATCAGTGTTTACATATGTGCACCATCAGCAGGGACATTTTGCGCAGCATGATTTGATTTGCTTTTTCATTTTATTCTTTTTTACTTCAACTCTGAAAATAATTCACTCACATCAAAACACTTAAAAAAGAAAAACAATAGGTTTAATTTTCAGCAAAAGATTTTTCAGATCTTTCTATCTTTAAGAAAAGCTAGGAATGTGGTAGAATTTCCGTCACTCGGATTTTAAGAGCATATTAGACAAACAGAAGTTTGGATGGTTTTATAACATGGGTAGCCAGGACATAACCTTCTTCCGCAACTACCCTTTTACAAAAACTCCTCAAGAAAACACACAGACACAAAATTGAAATCAAACAGGCTGTTGCAGTCCTGGTCGCGAGCACCACGGCCAGGCCCTTACCTCCTTGTTCCCGGACCTGCTCCCGCTTCCGGAGCCCTGGCTTGCAGCCTGTTTGGCGGCATCCCCGCTGGGGCTGTGCCGCCGCGAAAGTGCCTGAGGACGCCCTGCTCCTAGGCGCGCGCGGGCGCCACTTGGGCATCTTTCTAGCCCGTTTCCTGCCAGTGGTGACTCCGCTTAGTTCCTGATGTCAGACGCCGCGGCCTTGATAAGCCGGCCACGGCCATCCAGTCCTCGCCTTGCAACGGGTTAGCTTCCCGGTTTCCTGTTGCGCTGTGCCCTGGAGTGACTTGCTTGGCTTTGTCGCTCCATTCCTGCTACAGTACCTGCTTGGTTCCTGCCTGCCTGCTACAGTACCTGCTTGGTAGGCACAGTGTCTCAATCCTCACCAGGCCTGTTGGGCCCTCTTCTTCACACGCTTTGATTTTGAGCTGCGTTATCGCCCTGCCTCTAAAAACCAGCGAGCAGATGCTCTTTCATGATCCTTCTTGTTGGAAGAAGCACCCGAAACTATGAGACACATTATTGACCCTGCATAAATGATCGTAGCAGCTGCTCAGACGGTCCCAGCAGGGAAGATGGTGGTGCCATGCAGGCTCCGGAATCGAGTTTTGGCTTGGGGTCACGACTCTCCTTCTGCTGGACATCCCGGACGGGTGAGAACACTAGCGCGTTTACTACATTACTACTGGTGGCCCGGTTTGCGCTCGGATGTTCACACTTACGTGGCCTCCTGCCCAACCTGCTCCCAACAAAAACCACCCACTGGCAAACCCTGGGGCCTGCTTCAGCCTCTGCCTCCACCTAGTGAACCCTGGATCCACCTTTCAACAGACTTTCTGGTGGAACTACCCCCCTCTGGGGGAAACACTGTTATTTGGGCCACTGTGGATCAATTTTCCAATATGGCCCACTTTGTGGCCCTTCCCACACTTCCTTCAGCCCTGCGTGTAGCACAACTCATTACTCAGCATGTCTTCCGACTCCACGGACTACCTCGGCACATTACCTCGGACCGTGGTCCACAATTCACCGCCAAGTACTGGCAAAGTCTCTGTAAAATGTTCCGCGTCACTCTGGGTCTTACTTCAACCTATCATCCACAAGCAAATGGCCAAGCAGAAAGAACAAATCGTTCCCTTAAGCAATTTCTGCAAATGTATATCAATGCCCACCAAGACGATTGGGCCGAACTGCTTCCATGGGTTGAATTCTCGTACAATTCCCATCCCTGTACTGCCACGGGGCTTCTCCATTCCAGATAGTCTATAGCAAGGAGCCGCTCCCTCCTATTCTGCTGCCGCTTCCTGTACCATCTCCCGCTGCCCAAATGATCGCTGAGAACCTGAAGAACCTGTGGTCACAGGTATGTGAGATGCTTCTTAAAGCCAGCAGTTTGGCCAAGAAGTTCGCAGATAGCCATTGTCATGCCAGTCCTCAATATCAACTCGGCCAAAAGGTCTGGCTCAGCACCAAGTTTATCCGGTTACGGGTGCCATCTATGCGGCTTGCACCCCACTACATTGGACCTTTTCCCATCCTCTGGCAACTGGGTTCAGTGACCTATCAACTCCACTTACCATCCTCCTTGAAGATCCATAATGCTTTCCATACCTCATTGCTGAAGCCCCTAGTCTTGTTGTGGCCTTCCAGGAAGATACCCGAGGCCCCATCTATGACTGCTGAGGAAGAGACCACCTAACAGGTACAAGAAGTTCTCAATGTTCGGAGGCAGGGGCGCAAGTGGGAGTACTTGCTTCCTTGGGAGGGATTTGGTCCTGAAGAAAACTCATGCGAACACTCTACCAACATTCTTGATAAAGACTTGATCAAGCAGTTCCACTGGGACCACCCCAAAAAACCTAGACCCCCGTGGAGGGGGCTTAGAGGGGGTACCTTTGCGAGAGTTGGCCGTGGAGAACCCCAGCCAGACTCCCCCACCTACCGGCATGGCCAACTCCACCTCCTCGGGACCGGAAACCTTGCTTCAGTCAGCGGCTGCAGCTGGCGAGCTTCGCCATGGCTTTGCTCTTCGGCACTCCACCCGACACGCCGCATGGGACAGCATGCCGGCAGCACCTGCTCAGGCCTGCTCACTGATCTCCGGCTCCCCAGGCCCCCTCGGGCCAAGGGTCCACTAAACCCACAAATCCTAACACATTCCATTCCTATAATCCCCCACGGCCTGCTGCCTCATGTGCCTGGCAACATATTACTTCTAACGAGCAGGAACAAGGCCTGCTCAACCTCCCAGTATAATAGATCATGTCTCAAGATAGAGATATTTAGTAAGTTCCCTTTCAGCCTTATTTCGTTATAATTATATTACTATTTAGAAAGATGGGTCAATTCACTCACTTTGAATGGTGCTTACTGGCCATGAATCTCAGAGATGTTATCTAGAGATCGCTGAATCAGTCAATGAGATTTGACAATTTGACAATTATTGACAAATCACACTGGCATTTATGAGTAATAGTCAAAAAAGTACTGTAATATGAATAATCCCATTGTTGTTTTTTTAGTTTTATTCAGAAAAGATATTTGGTTAATTTATGGTATCTACCATGAAAGAAAGGGATATAGAAGGTTGAAAATGTATTTAATCCTGCTCAATATAAGCTCTTCTGAAGATTCTATAGAACATAATATATATTAATGATGACTAAAACCAATGTTATGGTATCATAGGGTTAAAACATCCATGTCAGTAAAACTGTTCTGTAAATATTTAGCTGAGTTTAAGCACAAAGCACAAACTGTATGGTCATCATTTTTCTATTAGATATTTTATTTCCTAATTGTGTAACCCCTGAGTGGAAAAGGCACACAATTAAGGATTAGACCCTATTTCCAACTTTGTCCAGGATACCTTTAACTTCTGAATGGTCCAGGGATCCCTGTAGAGGGAAGCTTAACTTGAGAGCCCTTTTGCATGGATCATAAAATAAAACACAGCTCCTTATGTCCCGTTGTAAACCGCACTGATAATAAAGTCTAAGACAGCAATAAACATGCTGGAAGCTGAGTGGTTTCCAACTTCTTGATAGTTGATCAAATGGATGAGAAATGTTGTTTACAGCTCTTTGAGGTTAAAGTAAATTGATGTGTATTAGAAAATAAAAGTAATACATTTGGACCTTACTCTTCCAGTAAAAGTCTTAATTTGATCAAGCCAGTTTCTCAATGATTTTATTTCCTTTGCAATTACTCTGACTGAAGAAAGTATTTTCTTTCTTCCAACTCCCAAATATAACTTAAACTTCTTCCTACTGTGTAATGGGTAGAAATGTAGTTTCATTTCTCATACCTCTTCTGTAGACTTCAAAAATATCTTAGATTTCCTTCTGGAAGCACCAAGTGGGCACTCTCCTTCAGGGGCAGATTGGCCTATCGGGGGATCAGGTATCCCCGGTGGGCCGGTTGCTCTGGTCACGTTGTCTGCCGAGCACCTGCTGCGACAGAACCGGGCTCGGCCTGGGTGGGAAATACCCGGGCCAATCTTTACCTGGAATCCGCCCCTGCTCTCCTTCCAAGGGTCAGTAGAAAAACGTACTCTTGAATAATACCTTCAACTTCTACACTTTTGATATGGATGGGAATCCATTTCTCCTCAATTAAATAATGATATCAACACTCCTCAGTTCCTTTCTGGATGAAAGATTCCGCTTCTGTAGATACAGAATAATACTGAGACCCTTGGCCTTTGGGTTCTCAGATGACAAAGATACAGACAAAATATTACTCAAAAAAAGGACAAACTCAGTAAGAGAAAGGAAATGTGGAGAAACATCCTTCTCACAAACTAGTCTCCAAAAAATGTGGAATACAACATAAAGGCAAGGCACTCTGTACCAACTCTCTTTATCTAATAACTGGAAGGGGGACAATAAGTAAATCTGCAGCTCTAACACTAAATTTTAAAAAGGGAAACTTTGATAAAATGAGGAAAATAGTTAGAAAAAAACTGAAAGATGCAGCTGCAAAGGTTAAAAGTGTTCAACAGGCTTGGACATTGTTTAATTGTTGACAATCCTAGAGGCGCAGTCCATATGTATTCCGCGCATTAAGAAAGGTGGAAGGAAGGCAAAACGATTACCATCATGGTTAAAAGGTGAGGTGAAAGAGGCTATTTTAGCCAAAAAAAAATCTTTCAAAAATTGGAAGAAGGATCCATCTGAAGAAAATAGGATAAAACATAAGCATTGTCAAGGTAAGTGTAAAAATTGATAAGACAGGCGAAGAAAGAATTTGAAATGAAGTTGGCCATAGAGGCAAAAACTCATATTAATAACTTTTTTAAATATGTCCAAAGCAAGAACCTTGTGAGGGAGTCAGTTGGACCATTAGATGACAGAGGGGTTAAAGGGGCTCTTAGGGAAGATAAGGCCATTGTAGAAAGTTTAAATGAATTATTTGCCTCCGTGTTTACTAATGAGGATGTTGGGGAGATACCAGTTCCGGAGATGGTTTTCAGGGATGATAAGTCAGGCGAACTGAACAAAATCACTGTGAACCTGGAAGATGTAGTAGGTCAGATTGACAAACTAAAGAGTAGCAAATCACTGGACCGGATGGTATGAATCCTAGGGTTCTGAAGGAACTAAAAAATTAAATTTCTGATCTATTATTTAAAATTTGTAACCTATCATTAAAATCATCCATTGTACCTGAAGACTGGAGGGTGGCCAATGTAACCCCAATATTTAAAAAAGGCTCCAGGGGCGATCCGGGTAACTATAGACCAGTGAGCCTGACTTCAGTGCCAGGAAAAATAGTGGAAACTATTCTCAAGATCAAAATCGTAGAGCATATTGAAAGACATGATTTAATGGGACACAGCCAACATGGATTTACCCAAGGGAAGTCTTGCCTAACAAATCTGCTTCATTTTTTTGAAGGGGTTAATAAACATTTGGATAAAGGTGAACCGGTAGATGTAGTGTATTTGGATTTTCAGAAGACGTTTGACAAAGTCCCTCATGAGAGGCTTCTATGAAAACTAAAATGTCATGGGATAGGAGGTGATGTCCTTTCGTGGATTACAAACTGGTTAAAAGACAGGAAACAGAGAGTAGGATTAAATGGTCAATTTTCTCAGTGGAAAAGGGTAAACAGTGGAGTGCCTCAGGGATCTGTACTTGGACCGGTGCTTTTCAATATATATATAAATGATCTGAAAAGGAATACGACGAGTGAGGTTATCAAATTTGCAGATGATACAAAATTATTCAGAGTAGTTAAATCACAAGCAGACTGTGATACATTATAGGAGGACCTTGCAAGACTGGAAGATTGGGCATCCAAATGGCAGATGAAATTTAATGTGGACAAGTGCAAGGTGTTGCATATAGGGAAAAATAACCCTTGCTGTAGTTACACGATGTTAGGTTCCATATTAGGAGCTACCACCCAGGAAAAAGATCTAGGCATCATAGTGGATAATACTTTAAAATCATCAGCTCAGTGTGCTGCAGCAGTCAAAAAAGCAAATAGAATTTTAAGAATTATTAGGAAGGGAATGGTTAATAGAATGGAAAATGTCATAATGCCTCTGTATTGCTCCATGGTGAGACCACACCTTGAATACTGTGTACAATTCTGGTTGCCGCATCTCAAAAAAGATATAGTTGCAATGGAGAAGGTACAGAGAAGGGCAACCAAAATGATAAAGGGGATGGAACAGCTCCCCTATGAGGAAAGGCTGAAGAGGTTAGGGCTGTTCAGCTTGGAGAAGAGATGGCCGAGGGGGGATATGATAGAGATCTTTAAGATCATGAGAGGTCTTGAATGAGTAGATGTGACTCAGTTATTTACATTTTCGAATAATAGAAGGACTGGGGGGCACTCCATGAAGTTAGCAAGAAGCACATTTAAGACTAATCGGAGAAAATTCTTTTTCACTCAACGCACAATAAAGCTCTGGAATTTATTGCCAGAGGATGTGGTTAGTGCATTTAATGTAGCTGGGTTCAAAAAAGGTTTGGATAAGTTCTTGGAGAAGTCCATTAATGGCTATTAATCAATTTTACTTAGGGAATAGCCACTGCTATTAATTGCATCAGTAGCATCGGATCTTCTTAGTGTTTGGGTACTTGCCAGGTTCTTATGGCCACTGTTGGAAACAGGATGCTGGGCTTGATGGACCCTTGGTCTGACCCAGCATGGCAATTTCTTATGTTCTTATGTTCTTATCTAGGCTTCTGTCAAGAAAATCCTTCAGAGTCCGTATTCTCTGGAAAAATAATCAAAAGTGGGAACTGTACAAGCAGGGTAATTCCTCAGCAGCCAACTCAGGAAATTAAACTAATAATCCAAAAATTAAAGTGGTGGCAAGGGTTTATATACTGCTGAAGCACACCATCTTTTGCTCCCACATGGGGGGATCAAAACCATAGAAACATAGACATGATGGCAGAAAAGGACCAAACGGTTCATCCAGTCTGCCCAGCAAGCCCTTGGCGGTATCTGCCACACCGAACAGGTCACTCCATACTTATCAGGTTCCCAATCTGTAAAAGACAAGGCCCTTGTTGATTGCTGTCTGAGTTAAATTCCACATTACCTCTTGCCATTGAAGTAGAGAGCAATGTTGAAGTTCAGGCTTATTGGTTAAGGTTAGTAAAAGCCGCTTCAGCAAGTCACCCCATG
This sequence comes from Rhinatrema bivittatum, assembly GCF_901001135.1. NCBI lineage: Eukaryota > Metazoa > Chordata > Amphibia > Gymnophiona > Rhinatrematidae > Rhinatrema > Rhinatrema bivittatum. The sequence continues at coordinate 367,804,472 of NC_042615.1, forward strand.
CTTATTTGTTTTCCCAGACTGTAAAATCAGGGTCCTTGTTGGTTGCTGCTGAATCTAATTCCCCTTTTCCTCTTTTCCCCCTGCTTTTGAAGCAGAGAGCAGTGATGGAAATGCATCAGCAATATGAAGGTTTATTGGTTAAGGGTAGTAACTATCACACCAGCAAATTACCACCATGCATTCTTTTCTTCATTTCAATTCTTTAGCCATTAGGGATCCACAGTGTTTATCCCATGACCTTTTGAATCCTTTCACTGTTTTTATCTTCACCACCTCCACTGGAAGGGCATTCCAGGCATCCACCACCCTCTCCATAAAGAACTATTCCCTGACGATGGTTCTGAGTCATCCTACCTGGAGTTTCATTTTGTGACCCCCTAATTCTACTGATTTCTTTCCAACATAAAAGGTTTGTTGATTGTGCATCATTAAAAACTTTCAGGGATCTGAAGGTTTGTAACATATCTCCCCTGTACTTCCTCTCCTCCAGTGTATATATATTTAGGTCCTTCAACTTCTCCTCATAAGTCATTTGATGGAGATCCCCCATCATTTTGGTTGCCCTTCTTTGGACCGCTTCCATCCTGTCTCTGTTTTTTTTGAGATACGGTCTCCAGAACTGAACATAGGACTCCAGGTGAGGCCTCACCAAGACCTGTAGAAGGGGATTATCACCTCCTTTTTCTTACTGGTAATTCCTCTCTCCATGAAGCCCAGCATTCTTCTGCCTTTAGCTATCGTTGTGTCACATTGTTTCACCATCTTCAGATCGCTAGATACTATCACCCCAAGGTTCCTCTCTTGCTCTGTGTACAACAGCCTTTCACTCAACATCACATACAGCTCTTTTGGATTACCACAGCCCAGTTGCATGACTTTGCACTTCTTGGCATTGAATCCCAGCTGCCATATCTTTGACCAAACTTCCTTAAATCATGTTTCGTTCTCTGTACTCCTTCAGGTGTGTCCACTCTGTTGCAGATCTTAGTATCCTCTGCAAATAGACAAACTTTAATGTCTATCCCGTTTGCAATGAGGCTCACAAAGATATTGAACAGAACAGGTCCCAACACCAATCTTTGCTTAACACTATTCTCTCTTCAGAGTAGGTTCCAGTTACCATTACACACTGTCCTCTATCCATCAACCAGTTTGTATTCCATACCACCACCTTGACACTCACTCCCAAACTTCTCATTTTATTCACAAGCCTCCTATGTGGGACCATTTATTTTATTTATTTATTTATTTTTAATTTTTATATACTGAAGTTCTTGTAGGGACTACAAATCACTCCGGTTTACATGGAACAAAGAACTGCTCAACAGAGAGCGGAGCTTTACATGGAACTGCAGAACATATGGAACAGTATAACTGGTAGACAAGTAGATCACATCAAGTAGATCACATCAAGTAGATCAAGTAGATCAAGTAGATCACATCAAGCACTCTTCTTTGATCCAATTCTTTAATCACCCAATCAAAAACATTAATCAGATTTGTCTGGAAGAACCTTCCCCTGGTGAATCCATGCTACCTCTGGTCCAGCAATCCTCCTGACTGTAGATAATTCATTATCCTTTCCTTCAGCAGACTCTCCATTAATTTTCCCACCACCAAAGTGAGGCCAACTGGCCTGTAGGTTCTAGCCTCCTCTCTGCTACCACTCTTGTAAAGCGGGACCACAACCTCTCTTCTTTAATCATGAGGAACCAGTCCCGTTTCCAGGGATCTATTGAACAGGTCATGCAGTGAACTCACTAGCACATCTCTGTGCTCCTTCAGTATCCTGGCATGAACCTCATCTACCTCATGGCCTTGTCCACTTTCAGTTTTCCTAGCTCTTCCCAAACATTATCTTCTGTAAACAGAGTTTCATCTACTCCATCTACATCTACAGTCTTGTCAACTAGCAATGGTTCTTCTCCAGGGTCTTCTTTAGTGAACACTGAACTGATGTATTTGTTTAATAATTCCACCATTTCTTCATCTCTCTCCACACAGTAGGGGTGTGCATTTATTTCCTACGTATTTGTAATCTGCAATGTATAGGGCCATATTCATTGTATTCGTGGGGAAACGAAACATATCGCGATTCCCCACAAATACAACAAATCTTCGCCGAATTATTCGGCCACCTAAAGGAGCCAATTTAAACAAAACCCCCACCTTCCTGACCCCCCCCCAAAAAAAAACTTACCAAAACTCCCTGGTGGTCCAGCAGGGATCTGGGAGTGATCTCCTGCACTCGGGCCATAGGTTTCTGGTATTCAAAATGGCACCTATAGCCTTTGACCTTCTTTGTCACAGGGGCTACCAGTGTCATTGGTCAGCCCCTGTCACATGGTAGGAGCACAAGATGGTGCCGGCGATCCATTGCTCCTACCATGTGACAGGGGCTGACCAATGGCACCGGTAGCCCCTGTGACATAGAAGGTCAAAGTCTATCGGCGCCATTCTGTATACCGGCAGCCGAGGGTGTGAGTGCAGGAGATGGCTCCCGGACCCCCCGCTTGGCCACCAGGGAGTTTTGGTAAGTCTTGGGAGGGTCAGGAGGGTGGGTGATGTACTTAATTCAATTTTAGCCGGGAAATGAATACGAATTAACGCATGTACGTATCCGGGGCCCCCCTTGCTGAATGCAACGTATCTTCCCCCTGACGAATACGAATCCCAAATGCAACGTATGGTGTCCATCTGCAAATCCCTACCACACAGTGCTCCTTGTCACCTTTCAATTTTAGTATACCAATTCAGGCCTCCCTTCTTTCTCTGATATCTCTGAAAAATAGTTTGTCTCCTCTCTTTATCTCTTTGGCAATTCTTTCTTCTACTTGATATTTTGCTTTCCTGATTTCTTTCTTCTTTTCCCTCAGTTTTAACAGATATCTTCCTTGTGTTCCTTTTTGTGGGATCCTTTATACTTCTTGAATGCTGTTCTTTTTTCCTTAATTTTTTTATCCACCTCTTTAGAGAACCAGATTGGTTTCTTTTATCTCTTACTCTTCTTTGCTTTCCTTACATATAGATTTGTTATCTTTGTAATAACTCCTTTTAATTTGTCCCACTGTTGTTCCATCTCACCCATTTTCTCCCAGCCTTCTAGTTCTTCCTTCATGGTACATCCCCATTTTGACAAAGTCTATATTTGTGAAATTCCAAACTCAGGTCTTTGGGTGACTTCTCTGTATCCTCTTTGCGATATTGAACATACCATCTGATGATCACTACTGGTCAAGTGAGTTCCTACTCGAACATCATAGACATTATCCCCACTAGTGAGCACTAGATCGAGGATCACACCCTCCCTCATGGGTTCCATTACCATTTGTTTGAGCAGAGCACCTTGAAGGGCATCCACTATCTCTCTACTTTTTGTAGATTCCATAGAAGGGATGGCTCCAATCCACATTCAGCAGATTAAAATCTGTAAGGAGCAGCACTTCTCCCTTCTTTCCCAACTTTTGGATGTCCTTGATCAGGACTCTGTCCAGTTGATCCATTAGTGTTGGAGGCCTGTAGATTACACCAGTAAAAATGGAAGCACCATCTTCTCTTTTTAGGCCGATCCATAATGCTGCTTCTTTACCCCACGTCTCTTGCAATTTAGTTGCTTGGATAATGTTTTTGACATAAAGAGCTACTCTTCCCTCTTTTCTGTCCTCTTTATCCTTCCTTAATAAGTTATAGTCCTCTCTATCCTTCCTTAACAAGTTATAAAACTCAGTGAACCATGTCTCCGTAACAGCAACAATGTCCAATTCCATCTCCACCATTAGGGTCTGCAGGTCTGGGATTTTATTGCTCAAACTATGAGCATTTGTAGTCATAGCTTTCCACCTGCTCTTCCTAGTTACCTTTTCTGTTTTATTTTTAAATGATTGATTTTGTTAACTTTATCTTCCCACTTCTTATATTGCTTGGGGGTGACATTCCAATTTCACTGCCCCCCCCCCTCCTGCCACCCCTACTCCCTAGTTTAAATGCCTGATAATGTATGATTGAAATTTTTCACTTAGCATCCTCTTTCCTGCCACAGGCAAATTTAGACTATCCTTATCATAATATCTTTTATTGCTCCATACACTGCCCCAGCCTCCAATGTATCCAAAACTAATTTCCTTATACCAGGTTTTGAGCCAGACATTGAAATTATCAATATGGCATAACCTTTCCATGATAGTCTTCTCCCCCTTTTCTTTCCCTTTCCATGAACTGGTAATACTTCTGAAAAGGCAATAGTCTTCTCCCCTAGATTTTGGTAATCTTCCTGTACCTTCTGGACACAATTTATAGTGAGGTCATTGGTTCCTAGAAATGTGAATCGTGTCCTCGATCGTCTTAACGATCGATTTCGGCTGGGAGGGGGAGGGAATTGTATTGTTGCCATTTGGGTGTTTAAAGTATCGTGAAAATCGTGAAAATCGTGAGCCGGCACACTAAAACCCCCTAAAACCCACCCAAGACCCTTTAAATTAAATCCCCCACCCTCCCGAACCCCCCCCCCAAATGCCTTAAATTACCTGGGGGTCCAGCGGCGGTCCGGAACGGCAGCGGTCCGGAATGGCCTCCTGCAATTGAATCATGTTGTCTTCAGCCGGCGCCATTTTGCAAAATGGTGGCGCAAAATGGCGGCGGCCATAGACCAACAAGATTCGACTGCAGGAGGTCGTTCCGGACCCCCGCTGGACTTTTGGCAAGTCTTGTGGGGGTCAGGAGGCCCCCCCAAGCTGGCCAAAAGTCCCTGGGGCTCCAGCGGGGGTCCGGAAAACGATCTCCTGCCGCGAATCGTTTTCCGTACGGAAAATGGCACCGGGGTCCAGAACCCCCGCTGAACGACCTCCTGCAGTCGATCTCCTGCCGGCGCCATTTTCCGTACGGAAAACGATTTGCGGCAGGAGATCGTTTTCCAGACCCCCGCTGGACCCCCAGGGACTTTTGGCCAGCTTGGGGGGGCCTCCTGACCCCCACAAGACTTGCCAAAAGTCCAGCGGGGGTCCGAAACGACCTCCTGCAGTCGAAGGAAACACATTAAATAGATCTGGCTTGAATTTTAATGGTTTTAGCCTAGTAGGTTGACTCTTTAATATTCATGACTTTTTAGATTTGTTTCCAAATATTTAAAATAAATTGGACTGGCCTGAGTTGCAGCAAAGAGGTCCTAGTTTGGAACTATTGGATTTCTGTCCATGGTAAGGCCTAGAGCAACTGTGATGACACCCTAGTCACTAATGAGCAGTGCTGAGTACACACTTGAAAGGAACGCCCCTGCAGCCCTAAGGCCAGCAAGGGACCCCAGTGCCACCTCTGGGGAGAAGGGAGCAGCAGAGCTTGCTGAATTAGACATAGAGGAAAAATTATAAAGAAATTGCTATATGATATTCTCTAAAACATATTAAATAAGAAATTATTAACAAATCTAGAAGTTGACAAATATGAAATAGTTAATGTAGAAAATAAGTATAGTGGATATCAAACTTATTTGACTGTAGATTTTAGCTTTGCAAAGAAACTTCCTGTACACCACAGAATTATGGATTGGCTATAAAGTCACTTATCAGTTCAGCAACCTTTAATGCTATGCAGTCAAAACTGCACAGAATTGATATATAAAATGCTGCTTTAATGAAACTACCTTTTTTTGAAAATACATATATATTGACTTTTGTGGCTACAGAAAACTAATGGAATCCTTTTATAGCAATAAAAAAGAAAAAATCCAATCAAATTAGTCCTCTTCTAGCATGTACTCCATAAATAAAATCTATTTTGCAGACCTATTATTTCAGAAAAACAAAGCTCCAGTTATTGTAAAGACAAAACGTGCTGATGCACTTACTGGAACATAACAACAGAAACAAGCAGGAAATCTAATTTGGAGTGTCAGTCTTAGTTTTTTGTTTGTTTTACTTTATATTATTTCTAATATATAATCCTATGGGGCACATCTTTTCCAATGGGAATGAGCTAAAGACACTTCTCCCTCCTTTCCGAAAGGCCTGTAACAATATAATGGATTGGGCATGCTGGACACAATCTCTCTCCCTTTCAGAGTTCCCCAACTTTTTTTAAAGACGTTTACAGGTAGGGTGGACAATAGTCTTTTCCCTCTGATCCTCCATTATTCAAGTTTCTTGTGCTCTCTACCCTCAAGTTCAACATTGCATGTCACATGATTGTTTTCGTGAACTAGATGGCCATTCAAAAACAATTTTATCTTGAATATTGGTGAGGTTCCACATGCAAAGCAATAAAGAGAGAACAGAATAATCACATGGAGAAAAAAAAGATAAAAATATTTCACAGAGCAGCAGGTAAGAAAGTTGATGAGAAAAATAAGCTGTATTAAAGCAGCATTTTTTGGTATATTATCTTGAAGTAGGCATATACTGAAAAATACATTATCTCGACATAGGCATATACTGAAAAACATTTGCATAGTTAAAACAATGCACTTTCAATAGGTACATTTTTTTTCTCTGAAATGTTAGGATTAGTACATGCCAAGAACTTATAATTCATTCTTCAACCTCTGCAGAGCCCTAGTAAGGAGATTCCATGTTCTGGTAGCTAGCAGTAGTGAGTTAAGATCATGAGATCCCTAACCGTTGCTGAGAATGACACAACTGGCTGCTTGAGATGTTGGAACCAGTCCCTATACTGTTTAGAGATAAGTAGTTTTTATGATACTGTAGACATATTTACTTTGCTATTTAACATATCATATTACAGTACTGCAGTGGTTCTCAGGACACACCCAGTCATGTTTTCAGGATATCCACAATGAAGGTGCATGAGATAGATTTGCACACACTGACTCTACTGTACGGAGCAAGAGAGGGACCCTGGGGTGATAGTGTCTAGCGATCTGAAGTTAGCAAAGCAATGTGACAAAGACAATAGCTAAAGCCAGAAGAATGCTGGGCTGCATAGAGAGAGGAAAAGCCAGTAAGAAAAAGGAGGTGATAATGCCCTTGTACAGGTCCTTGGTCAGGCCTCACCTGGAGTATTGTGTTCAGTTCTGGAGGCCGTATCTCAAGAGGGTCAGAGACAGAATGGAGGCAGTCAAGAGAAGGGTGGCAAAAATGGTGGGTTGTCTCCACCAAATGACTTATGAGGAGAGGTTGAAGAACCTAAATTCGTATACCCTGGAGGAGAGGAGGAGTAGGGGTGTTATATAGACTTTCAGATACCTGAAAGGTTTTAATGATGCACATTCAACAAACCTTTTCCGTTGTAAAGAAAGCAGTAGAACTAGGGGCCACGTAATGAAACTCCAGGGAGGATGACTCAGAACCAATGTCAGAAAATATTTCTTCAGAGAGGGTGTTAGATGCCTGGAATGCCCTTCTGGAGGAGGAGGTGAAAACAAAAACGGTGAAAGATTTCAAAGGGACATGGGATAAACACTGTGGATCCCTAAAGGCTAGAGGATGGAAATGAGGAAAAGAGTACATGGGGGTAACTTGCTGGTGAGGCAGTTTCTATCCTTAACCAATAAGCCTTCATACTGTTGTTGGAATTGATATTGTTCTCTGCTTTAACAGCAGGGGGAAAAGAGGAAAAGGGGAATTAGTTTCGGACAGCAACCAACAAGGACATTGAATTTTATAGTCTGGAAAAACAAATAAGCATGGGGGTAACTTGCAGATCCAACTACTACTACCCTTAATCAATAAGCCTTAAACTTGTGATGTAACTTCAACATTGCTTTCTGCTTCAATGGCAAGAGATAACAGATTATGGGCAATTGGACTCAGACAGTAACCAACAAGGGCCCTGACTAACTGTTTGGGAAATTTAAGTATAGGGTAACTTGTATGCCATGGCAGATGCCTCCCCCTGATGTTACCATTATAGGGGAGACCTGTATGATGTGGTTGATTCTACCATAAGCTTGTTGGGCAGACTGGATGGATCATTTAGTCCTTTTCTGTCATCGTTTCTATGTTTCTGTGTTTCTATATTATACCCTATGAGGAAAGACTAAAGAGGTTAGGACTTTTCAGCTTGGAGAAGAGACGACTGAGGGGGGATATGATAGAGGTGTTTAAAATCATGAGAGGTCTAGAACGGGTAGATGTGAATCGGTTATTTACTCTTTCGGATAGTAGAAGGACTAGGGGACACTCCATGAAGTTAGCATGGGGCACATTTAAAACTAATCGGAGAAAGTTCTTTTTTACTCAACGCACAATTAAACTCTGGAATTTGTTGCCAGAGAATGTGGTTCGTGCAGTTAGTATAGCTGTGTTTAAAAAAGGATTGGATAAGTTCTTGGAGGAGAAGTCCATTACCTGCTATTAAGTTCACTTAGAGAATAGCCACTGCCATTAGCAATGGTTACATGGAATAGACTTAGTTTTTGGGTACTTGCCAGGTTCTTATGGCCTGGATTGGCCACTGTTGGAAACAGGATGCTGGGCTTGATGGACCCTTGGTCTGACCCAGTATGGCATTTTCTTATGTTCTTATGTTCTTATGTTCAATGCATATTCATTGTGGATATTCTTAAAAACTGATTGGCTAGGTGTATCCTGAGGACTGGGTTAAGAGCCCCTGCTACACTATATACCTCTGCTAAGTATTTCAGCATAATCTGATTCCCCTTTTTTTCTTTTCCCCCTACTGTTAAAGCAGAGAATATTATTGGAGCAGAGAGCAATATTGGAGTAGTATCAACAGTATGTGTTAAGGCTCCCGGCCGTGGCAACCTGTGACCGGCCCCCCTTACCTGCCTTGGCAGGCACTCGGTCCGGTCCCTCTCCTCAGCGGCCCAGGGCGGCCTGGCTCTGAATCCTGCAGAAGCGGCCTGCCCAAGCGGCACAGCACGCCGCCGACTCAGCCTCTGCGTTCGCCTTACTAGGCACGCACACGCACCTCTCTCCCCTTCTTAAAGGGGCCACGGCGGTAAACTTCTCCACGGCCCCGGAAGATGAAGTCACTGCACTCGGGTATTTACACTCGGCTCAGATCTCTGCACTTCGTCTTGGCAACTGGTCTGGCTCGTCCTCGAGTGCATTGTTGCTTGTTCCTGATCTTGCGTTCCAGTTTGCCTTCCTGATCCTGCATTCCAGTTTGCCTTCTGCTCCTGCCTTCCAGCCTCATCTTCCTGATCCTGTGTTCCTGTCTCAGCTCCGTTCCTGCTTCAGCCCTTGGCTGACTTCCTGGTTTTGACTCCTGCTTGGTACCTCGACTCCGCTTCTTTGCTGCTTGTCCTGACCTCCGGCTTGCCTCATTGTTCTTCCTGTTCACTGCCTGCCCTGACCTCCGGCCTGTCCCTGGTTATGCCTGTCTTCCGCCTGCCTTGATCCATTCTGTATGACGCCGCCTTGCCCTCTTCCTAGACTCCTCGACAAGAGAGACCCGCACCTAAGTCCTGCAGGCCCCGGCACCCAAGGGCTCAACCTGAGGGGAAAGTGGGCTGGTATAGGTGAAACTCCTGTTGGGTCCTCTCCGCCTGTACTGCCTTCTGATGATGAGGATCACTGGGGGCCTGCCCTCGGTGGTGGTTTCAACGTTATCTCGGTTCAAGGGTCCACAAATGCAACAGGTTTCCAAAGACATGGACCTGGCGGACCTGAGTGGTCTTCAAGCCATTCCCGTGCTGGCTCAGTGACTCCAGCAACAGCAGCAGTGCCTGGATGTCTTGGCTGCCACAGTGGATCGTCTAGCCAATTGACTGGACTCAGCACCAATGCCTGGCACTTCTCCACCTGTGCCCGTGGCAGCACCGGTTCACGCCACACCTCTGCACCTTCCAGCACCTCTCTGCTATGCTGGAGAACTGAAGCAGTGCCGCAGTTTCCTGAACCATTACTTCATGCATTTTTCCCTGCAACCAGCACAGTTCACCAGTGACCAGGTCAAGACCACCTTTATTTTGTCACTGCTTGATGGCAAGACCCTAGCTTAGGCCTCCCCCTTGTGGGAACACGGGGATTCCCTACTCATGGATCTTCCCCGCTTCATACAGACCTTAAACAGGTCTTTGATGAACCCGGTCAGCAGTCTATGGCCGCCTCTGACCTCCTCCACCTCCGTCAGGGATCACGCTCTCTAGTGGACTACGCCGTGGAGTTCTGCACCCTAGCATCGGAACTAGGGTGGCGCAAGGACAGTCCTTGCAGCATTTTCCTAGAGGGTCTGGCCTCAAGAATCAAGGATGAACTGGCCGCCCAGGAGCTGCCGGAGGACTTAGAGGCCTTCATCGACCTCACGGGCGAATCGACCACCGCCTACAGCAGCGCCTCTGGGAACTGAAGCCAGGATGTAAGGCATTTTCCCTGGCGCCATCCTTCTCCCAACCCCTGGCTCCACTTCCTTCTCCAGAGTCAGCTGAGACTCAAGGAGAGGAGCCCATGCAAGTCAGTCACAGCCACCTCACTCCAGAGGAGAGACAATGGCACTAGACTTTAGGCCTATGCCTCTATTGTGCCAGTAAGGGTCACTTGCTGGCCCAGTGCCGCGAGAGTCCGGGAAACTCCAGAGCCTAGGTGTCATAGGGGAGATGACCCTAGGCTGCATAAATCCTGCTCCCCAATGCAGCACTCCAGTAACTCTCGTCTACCCCGAGGGCTCATTTTCTATGCTGAACTTCATCAATTTTGGAGCTGGAAGGAACTTCATCCTTTCGGATCTAGTTGAACAACTGAACCTCCCTGTCATCCCCAGATCACCACCACTAGTGATCTCCTCTATCTGAGGGGACACATTGCTGGGCCGGATCACCCATGTCACCGCTCTGGTGAGACTTCGCACTGGAATCCTTCATGAAGAGGAGATCTCATTCTTCGTACTGGAGAAGGTGATACATCCGGTGGTACTGGGACTCCCATGGCTTCAGAGACACTCTCCCCGCATCTACTGGGAGACCTTGCAACTGGCCTCCTGGGGGCCTGATTGCCACACAACCTGTCTCCACGGGTTACCCTGATCCAGACCCCCGATCCAGACTACTGCTTACCACAATCTCGTCGGCTATGCAGAACAAGAAAGAGTACAGGAAAGAGTACAGTCAGCATGAGCATCACCCTATCAACTAGCACTTTCTCCCCACCTTTATCTGCCAATACACCATGGCCAATGAAGAATGTTCCTGGCACAGGCTATATCTACAGCAGGTGGCAGCAATGGATACTATTTAAAATCCTTCTAATCTTCTATTTGCATTGAAGCCTCGTTTGGTGTCAGTGGTGGTGCCGGAGCTGTGCCAGAGCTGGTGCTGGTGCTGTGCTGGTCATGGATGGAATGGGGGTTTCAGCCTCTAGAAGTGGCATCAAGGGGCTGGCTGGCTGCTCCATCTTGCTGTGTGCTACCTTGTGATGAGACTGGAGCAAGGTTGTGCTACCTCTATTGTGTGCCAATGCAGACTGGCTTCCTCCATGAAGCTGGAAAGATTTAGGCTTACATTCAGTGGGCTTGCTGAGCCAAGGGCTTGCAGGATATGGCTATACTCAGGAAGCAGCTGCTGCTGCTCCTCCTCCTTACTGAACTATGTCTGAGCATCTATAAGCAAGGGGACATGGAAAAGTGCTACTGCACAGCTGGTCCCTGGCTCTTCATTATTGGTCCCTTGGGTTTCACTGCTGATTTCTGGGGCTGCACAGCTGGGAATGACAGAGTCCTGGGCAAGAGCTGTGGAAACAAAGAAGAAGACATAAGTACGAAAGCCAAGAGGTACACACATGAACCATTTGGCATGAGATGCACACTTTGCATGTCAATGAATGTGAGCATTTTATGCCAAATGATGTGCACAACTGTAGCAGCCTTGGCATTTACCGGTGAGGTGAACTTACCAGCTCCAGCACGCATGGTGTCCTGCTGCACAGCCATGCCCTCAAACACATCCAGTCCCAGCCATTGCATGAGGTGCTTTTCCATGGGCATCAGCACAATCATATAAGGGGCTCCTCTACTGGTCTGACAGATGTACCTGTTACAGATGGCCATCTTGGTCTTTAACTAGGCCTTTATGTGCTGGTATCAGTGGGCCACCTGCTCCCCACTGTGTCTCATGCCGCTGTGCCTTGAAAATGCCTTGGTGATGGTGCGCCAGTTCTGGCCCTTGGCAGCCCTTGAGGTCTTGACCGCACGGTTGCCAAACAGCATGGCATAATTTTCCAGGAACCCAGTGATGATCATTTTGTTGTCCTCCAGGCTGAGTTTCAAATCCCTGAGATGAACGTGCCCTGTGCCTGGCTGCCTGAAGGGGGTCGAACTTCCACTTCCGGAGAGGTGTCCTCCCTTTCCTCAATCTCACTCCCAATATTCTTTCCCCTCCCTCCCTCCCCCCCTGCACGTGCCCTAGTGACTCCCCTCCCATCTACCCTCTCTGTCTAGTCCTAGCCTGTTGTCTTCCTCCCACCATACTCACCTGCCTATTCCTTCCCTCGTGAACATCCTCCTATCCCTTGCCCCCTGTCCCTGTACCTACTCTTACTCCTATTCCTTCTCCTAGCACTCCTGTCCTCATCCTCCCTCTTCCTCTCCTCCCTCCTCCCCTCCTCTTGCCTCTTCTCTTCTCTCTCCATGTGCCTCTCACACTCCATCTTCTCTGCTCCTGAATACCAACACGCCTAACCACTCCTCCTCCACCTCACTTTCATGCCTCACTACTACTCCTCCTCCGCCTCATGTTACTCCTCACTAGTCCTCTTCTGCCTCACCACTACATCTCTCCACTCGTTCTCACTACTCCGCCCTCTCACCACCACACCTCACAACTTCTCCTCACCACCATGCCTTATCACTCCTTCTCATCACTCCTTCTCCACCTTCCTCAAGCACAAAGACAGACAGACAAACAGGACAAACTAACAAAAACTTCCACACACACAGATCAAGACAATTGACCAAGGGAAACAATGGCAGATGAGAAACAAACCACAGGACACCTCATTCAGAAATCACTAAATACTCCCAACCAATTACCAACTATCACCAATTCACTTACTCTCCTCTTCTCTCTCCAAACTCCTAACACACCCTCAAAGAGGCAGCTGCAGGTAGACGGTATATATAAACTAGAAAAATAATGTGCCATACTAATCTACGCACGTCCCGTTAAAAGCACATGTATGTGCTGACACAATGCACTATTCCGTTGAAATAAATGGAGCAGATAATGTGGGGCATGATTTTTAACTTTTTAAACTACATATCATACTACTTCTAGAGTACATTATTGTTACAATAAAAACCCATAGCCAATTAGCCACTACTAGTGACCGTGTCAAATTCCATCATGCCACAGAGAATGAAAAGTAGAAGTAGTGATGGCACTAGTAGCAATAGCAATGAGAAAGGAAGAGGGATTCTCCTCCAAATGAACCTAGGACAAGCATAATTAGCACTACTGATGAGAGCAATGAGAAGACCAGGACTTGCTACCCAAGATAAAGAGAGATTTTATAGCATGGGGAAACCACAGGCTAAAAGAAGCTCAAGCTGGAAGTGCATCTGCCACCAGTTCCCCCTCTCATCTCTGTACCTCTTGTACAGAAGCTGGAGAAGTCAGAGTCAATGGAGGGTGGCATCAGCAGTGCATGAGCAGAGGCACTAGGTGTGGAGCATCCAAAAGTAGTACAGCATATTCCCCAATTCCTTCTGAGCAGTGTCTGCAGAAGATTCTTGAAGAAAATACTGATTCAGTTGAATCATATTAGGGATTCTCATAGCTCAGGAGGGTTTGAGGAGTCTAGTTATTAGCATGATATCCTGTAGTGAACAGCTGAAAGAGACAGAAAGTGATACTGCCATGGCAAGGATCACCCCCCTGGTTGTAAATAACATGAGAGATGACCCTAGCTATTTCCCTCCTGGTCAGCCCACAGTCCCAGCCCCAGCAGCAGGAAATCCAGAGAAAAGTGGAAGTCTGTCTCCCAAGTGAATTCCACCTCAGCCCTTTATCCAGTGAGATACTAGGTAATCAGAACCAACCCAATGTCAGCAGCAAGCTACCATATAGCAGATGTGTTTTACTATATCACTGTACTATTGTAAAATGAAGGTAGCATGGTGCATCTGTAAAGTGATGGCTTTTGATGACCAGCCCCTGCAGATCCTGGAGAATGTGGAATTTAAGAAGCTACTGCACCTGTTAGCCACCAATTACAAAGTGCCTTCCTGAACAACATTCAGTAAACAGATTATCTCTGCCTTATATGCTCAGTGCTATGCTATAATGCAGGTGCTGCTGGCCAAAGTGGAGAGTAAAGCATCCATTTCATCAGTGACAACTGGACCAGCCAAAATACTACATATACCTAACTCTTCCTGTTGGCACGTTAGTGACAGCTGGCCAAAGCAGGATAAGACAACAGATCTAGCTGGGATAGATCTGCAGGGTACATATGGGCTGTGTTGCACACCTAGGTGATGGATATCAACCACATTTCTGTTGATATCTTTGGAGCAAGAAGGAAGATTATGGCAGGCTGGCAACTAGACCAGAGAAACAGGACTGTTGTTTCTGCATTTATTTATTTATTTGTTTATTTGTTTATTTTTTTAGTTAGAGACAGTGGTGCTAACATAAAAAAGGGCATTGGAAAATGGGAGGTATGAGGGAATCCATTGCTTTGTATGCTTTCTGCATCTGGTAGTAAAGGATTCACTGATGACCAAGGGGGAATACAGCAGCTTAGTCCTGAAGTAACAGATAGCTGCAGGAAAGAGCAGGGCATTTTCATCAGGGTATAAGGGTGGGCAGCAGCTCCATGAGAAACAAAAAGCATAGGGGCACCTTTGCATTGGCTCATTCAAGATATAGGCACCAGGCAAAATTTTTCCTATCTATTGTAGCAGGGGTTAGTGTAGCAATAAACTGCCCTTCATGGCTTATATCTGGAAAGCAAGATAGGTGTGGATTGCTCCAGTGACATCATGACTGCCTACGTACAATGCAGATGATACAAGACCTGAAATACTTCCAGGATGCCATGGAGAACCTAAATTCCACAAGAGTCAACCTGGGTGAGGTCATCGTCTTAGTCAATATTCTGGAAAAGTTAGAGGACTTCAGGCAGAAACAAGGACTGGCATTAGAGGTGTTGTTGTTCATACACTCCTTTCAGCAGCAGGTGCAAGATAGGCTCAAACCCCTCACTGAGAAAGATACTTGCATGTTTGACCCACAGGTGAAAGGGAATTCTGCCCTCTTGCCCAAGTCTATTTCATTGCATGGAAATGCTGGTGGCTGTGGTGTGGAAGTGTGGGTGTTATGCAGCACAATAAAAATTGTTCGGATGTGAATTACAATAAAAACATATCCTCCCACCAGCAAAGTAGACCATCCAGCACAAATTTACCAATTTCAGTCACACATTAACTTGCAGAGCCCATCAAGGACATGGCACCAGATCCATTGGAATACTGGACACACAAAGCCTGCATTCTGGCCATACCTAGCCAAGGTGGCAATGAATTTCCACTCCTGTTCACCAACTAGCTGCCTACTAAATGTGTGTTCTCAATCAGAGGGGACAATGTGAGTCCACAACATTCACGGTTGGCACCAGAGTTGATGGAAAAGTTGTTCTTCATTAAAATAAACCTCACTCTGTTAGGGTTTCCATGAATTTGTATGAACGTGGCAAGAGGACTGAGTATACAGCTACAGTGAACCAATGCCCAGTTTTTACCCTCAGCACCTTGTTGTATTGTTACTAGCTGTCATTCTTGCTGCTGCTGAGCTCACGAATCATGCCCTACCTCTCTCCTGGTTCAGTTTCCTGTTTTGCCACTGTCAAGCCTTCTTCTGGCCCTCTTATGGTATATTTGAGAACTTTCACTGCTTGCATCATTTTGCCCCTTTCATGCTATCTTGGGATATTCATTTAGGGGCAGATTTTAATACCTACGTGCGGGCGTTGATTTGTGCGCGCAACCTGGCGTGCACAAATCTATGCCCAATTTTATAACATGCGCACGCAGCAGCGAGCATGTTATAAAATCCGGGGTTGGCGCGTGCAAGGGGGTGCACACTAGTGCACCTTGCGCGCGCTGAGCCTTAGGGGAGCCCCGATGGCTTATCCCGTTTCCTCCGAGGCTGCTCCGAAATCATGTAGCGCCTTTAAAATCTGCCCCACATTGTGTTTCCCTGACTTTAGGCCTTGCATAGTTCATGCCCCTTATTGGGCTACTTTGCCCTCTCACTGTCTTGACATCACTTGGGATGAATTGTTCATACCACCGTTAGTACTGCATTGCCCTCGGGTGCATTTGGGTCTTCATGCTACTGTTAGAACTGCTTTTAAGGTCTTTTAGTGCCTTGGACTATTTTCATGTCATTGTTGTTGGTGCCCTTTGCCTCTCTTTCAGTGCCTTGGGGATTTTATTATGGATGTGCATTCATTTGACATGACTAGGTAAAATGGATGAATGAGCTTGTTTTTGGTTTGTTTCAAACTAAACAAATTTGAGTCAGGAAAAACAGAAATATTGTTCTTGGCAAATAACATGTACTATTTCAAACACCATTTGTTATTTGCAAATAGTGTGCACTATTTGTCACAAATGAATAAAAATGAAACTATCAAAGTTTTTAGACCCTCAAAAACAAAAAATGAATAAACTGCACGGCCCTGGCTGCTCTGCAGTATGTCCTCCACTGATACAAATTTTTCTGCCTGACATAAAGAATATGCTAGGCCCAAAAATTCACCGGCCACTGCTTCTACTTTACCTGTGTGTTGGGTAAAATAAACTGTGCCTGACATCCTGGCTGACCGATCACTAACAGCCCACACCTGATCTGCAAGTATCAGCAGTATGGACACTTAAAGGTTGTGATTCACCTGGGAAACTTCTACTGGTCCAAATGGGAGGATTAGAAAAGAGCACTTTTTGCACTGAACCTGTAGAAAGTGTGTAGTGGCTGCTCATACACCAAGCTTTCTGGCAAGCAAATTGTTTGGCCTCACAAAATTAGGAAGCTTCTCAAGCATGGGTAAAGAAAGCCAGGCCTTGATGCAATGGCCTGCATACCTAACTGTACAAGCCACTTGCCATGTTAGCAATGCTGTTACATCCCCCACAGCCCAGCCCCATGTCTGTGCCATTTGCTGCAAACACATAGCCAAGAGATGGAATAGAGAAAGAAGTATCTGTCTTACCTATGAGCCACCTCAAACAATGGGGTGGAGAAGATGAGTGGTATACCAAATGGTAGCAAGCAAACTAGAAGTAGTATAGCACTAAATGTTCTGGGATCGTTATAAAGCTAATTCAATGAATCAGTCCATGAACATATTTCCAAAGCGTTTCCTACTTTTATTCACAGAGTGCGTGACAAAGTTTTGGTCCCCTGACATGGACCATGCTTCGCCACATGGGCTGCGTTGGGAAGGACAGAAGCCCGAAGTCTCAACTAGTTGTATCATGCCCCAACGGATTACAGAGCAATTGGATCCACACACACGAGAAGGAAAGGCTAGAAGTGCAAACAGGTACAAAGCGCTGGCCTTGCAGATTTGTTTTGGACTCGGTGTTTAAAGAGCAGAATCAAGTGGCAATCGGCTGACTAGAGCAATGAGCAATCTGTGTACAGGCTGGATAGTGGGGCGGGTGCCTGAACCAGCACAGCAGAGACCATCCTAAGCACCGAGGATACAGCAGTGTCAAGGATAATTCAAGCAGGGCACTATCTCAACTGATCTGGAATATATCCTCAAGGCATATCTCCCCACTACCCAGCCTGTACAGAAATTGCTCACTGGTCTAAACAGTTGATTGCCATGTAATTCTACTGTTTAAATACCGGGTCCCATACAACTCTGCACGCACGCACCTTGAACCTTTTTGCACCTTGAACCCTTTTGCACTTCGAGCATTTCCATCGCATGTATGTGGATCAGATTGCTCTGTAATCTATTGGAACATGATACAACTAAATGAAAATTTGGGATTCTGTCCTTCCCAACGCTGCCCATGTGGTGAAACATGGTCCATGTCAGAGGACTGGTGAGTGAGGGGGGCCAGCGTGGAGGGCTGTGGCCGGTTCTCATAACAGTACCTCCTCCTTTAAGCCCCCCTTCTGAGGGTCACGGTTTGTCTGGGTGATCCTTGTGGAATTGAATGAGTATTTGTTTGTCCACGATATTGGTCGAGGGCTCCCAGGAGTTCTCCTCCAGGCCAAATCCCTCCCCTGATAGCAGGTACTCCCATCTCCAACCTCTTCTCCTGATTTTCAGGATTTCCCGGACTTGGTACATAATCTCCTTTTCTGCTGAGACAGCAGGAGTCTTGGGAGGCTTCAGAAAAGGCCATGACAACACCAAGGGCTTTAGTAGAGACGCGTGGAAGGAGTTGGAAACTTTCAGTGAGAGCGGCAAGCGAAGCTGGTATGTGACAGGTCCTAGTTATCAGAGAATGGAAAAGGGCCCAATGAAGCATGGAGCCAATTTCATGGACGGAACCCTCAGTTGAATTTAGTGGGTGCTGAGCCATACCTTTTCTCTAGGGCGGAATTCAGGTGCCGGTCGATGGTGACGATCGGCTAATTTCTTGGCCGATTGGGCAGCCTCTTAGATCATTTGCTGAGTGTGGGTCCAAAGTTCCTTTAGTTTTTCCGCTGTCATACGGGCAGCTGGAGAGGGGATGGCCAGAGGCAGAGGCAAGGGCGGAAGTGGCTGCTTCCCATAGACAATTTGAAAGGGCGAGGCTCCGATTAGAATGCAAGGGTGCGAATTATGGAAAAACTCTGCCCAGGGGAGCAGCGAGGCCCAATCATTCTGGCAGGCATTAACATAAACTCTCAAGAATTGTTTCAGAACATGAATAGTGCGCTCCGCTTGGCCGTTCGCTTGTGGATGATAGGCAGTGGTGTAGTCGAGGGAGACTTGGAACATCTTGCAGATATTCTGCCAATACTTAGGGGTGAACTGGGGTCCACGGTCCGAGGTGATGTGTAGTGGAAGACCATGGAGCCAAAAGATGTATTAGACGAACAGCTGAGTCAGTTTGACTGCAGATGGAAGGCCAGTTAGGGCTGTAAAGTGAGCCATTTTGGAAAAATTGTCTACCACCACCCATATGACCGTGTTGCCTCCAGAGGTGGGCAGGTCCACAAGGAAGTCTGTAGATACGTGTGTCCATGATTCCTTTGGTGCAGGAAGAGGCTGAAGTAGGCCCCAGGGTTTCCCTACCGGTGCCATCTGTTGAGCACAAACGGGGCAAGAATCCATGTATGTGTGCACTTCTTGGCGCATTCCCGGCCACCAGTAATATTGTCGTAGTAAGGACAAGGTCTGAGCCCGTCCATAATAGGATGGGCTCGGACCTCCATAATAGGATCCTAATTTAGGATCCTATTATGGAGTTTTCGAAGGACGATAGTCATGCAGCGATGATGACTCGAGCCGGGTCTAAAATATGTTGTAGTAGTTCTTCGTGGTCCTTAGGGGATAACGAGCAGGATAGTGGGTCCGCTCGGATATTTTTAGCTGTGGGTCGGTAACAGACTTCGAAGTTGAATCATGTAAAGAACAAGGCCCAGCGGGCTTGGCATGGGTTAAGGCGTTGAGCTTGCTGTAGATGCTCGAGGTTCTTATGGTCTGTGTAGACCGTGATTCGATGCTGTGTGCCCTCCAGCCACTTGCGCCATTCCTTGAAGGCCAGTTTTATTGCCAGAAGCCCTTTATCGCCGATGGCATAGTTGCGCTGAGCTTGGTTAAACTTCCTGGAGAAGAATGAGCAAGGATGCAGGATCCCAGATGAGTTGTGTTGGCTGAGCACCGCCCCTACCCCTTCGGAGAAGGTGTCCATCTTGAGTATGAACGGAGCTCTGGGGTCCGGGTGTCGAAGACAGGGTTTGCGCAGAAAGGCCTCCTTAAGCACCCAGAAGGTGTCTACAGCATCTACTGGCCAGACTTGGATGTTTCCCCCTTGCATATCAGGGCTGTGAGAGGCGCGGCCAGCTTGGAGTAGTTTTTGATGAAGCTGCGATAATAGTCCGCGAAGCCCAAGAATCGTTGAAGGGCTCAGAGCCCCTTGGGTTCCAGCCATTCCTGGATGCTTTTCAATTTGGTCGGATCCATGAGGAAGTTCTGGCTGGCCACATAACCAAGGAAGGGGAGAGAATCCCTTTTGAAGACGCATTTCTCAGCTTTTTCGTAGAGATGGTTCTCGCAAAGTCATTGCAGAACCCGACACACATCCTAGCGGTGAGCCTCTAAGGCACAATGAATATGCATGAGAGAAAATTTGCATGCACTGCCTCCATAACATGCAAATTTTCTCTCATGCATATTCATTGTGGATATCATGAAAACCCGACTGGCTGTCGGGTCCCCAGGACAGGGTTGAGAACCACTGCTCTAAGGTTTGGGAGTAGATTAGGATATCATCTAGGTAAATGACCACATAGCTGTAGAGAAGGTCTCGGAAGATCTCGTTCATGAGATTTTGAAAAACAGCAGATGCATTACTGAGGCTGAAGGGCATGACCAATTATTCATAATGGCCATCCCGAGTGTTAAATGCTGTCTTCCATTCATCTCCCTTCTTGATCTGAATGATGTTGTAGGCTCCCTGGAGATCTAGTTTAGAAAAGATTTTAGCTCCTTGGAGCCAGTCAAAGAGTTCTGCAATCAAAACAAGTGGGCAGTGATTCTTCACAGTAATGGCATTCAGGTCACGGTAATCAATACACAGCCGGAGGGTGCCGTCCTTTTTGCCTGCGAAGAACAATTCTGCTCTGGCTGGGGAGTTTGAGGGACGGACAAAGCCTTTCTGCAGGTTCTCCCAGATGTATTCCATCATGGCACGAGTTTCAGGGAGAGATAGAGGATACACTCTTCCCCGAGGAGGCGTTGTACCAGGTAGTAAGTTGGTCACGCAGTCGAATTCCCAGTGAGGAGGTAAGCTGTCCGCAGCCTCCTGGGAGAAAACATCAGCGAATTGGTCTTAGTGAAGCAATACTCCTTTAGGAAGGGCGGAAATGGAGCAATAACTGGTCTTTGTGGATTTGATCATACAGGTCTGTGGACAAGAAGGACCCCACTGGACCAGCTTCAATGACGCCCAGTCAAATTGCGGGTTATGTTGTTGCAACCAAGGCATCCCCAGGACCATGGGATGAATAGCCCTTTGGATCACATAAAATGAAATATGCTCATGGTAGTCAGGCTCGACATAACAAAGCAAGGGGACGGTCATGTGAGTAATCTTCCCCGGGAGGGGATCTCCATGGATGGAGGTGAGCATGGACAGGGACAGGGACGAGTGGAAATCCGCAAAATCTTGGCTAAATCTTGTAGGAGAAAATTCCCTCCTGTTCCGGAGTCCACAAGGGCAAGTGTGGAGAACCCACTACCCCTTATGAAGATGATTATTGGCAAAGTTAAGGGGAGAGTTGGAGCAGTCAGGCCTAGGGTCACTCCCCCAGTGAGATCTAGGCCCCGACATTTACCGGCTGAACCGGGCATTTGGCGATGAGGTGACCCGCAGTAGAGACAGAGGTTGCTCCGCCGACGTCTTTAGCACTCCTCGGGAGTCAGAGGCCCACAACCCAATTGCATGGGTTCTTCAGGAGGACCCTCTGTAGGAGAAGGTGGTTGCAAACCAGGATAGGTCTGCCTGGGGTGTCCGGGCATGCATCGTTTGGAACAGGATAACTCCTGTGTTCTCTCCTGGAGGCGGCGGTCGATCCAGCCTACTAAACTAATTAGTGCATCCAGGGACACAGGAAGATCTCAGGTGACCAACTCATCCTTAATCCTAGGTGAAAGTCCATCGAGAAAAATGTCTCTCAGGCAGGATTCTTCCCAATGAAGTTTGGTCGTCAGGGTCCTGAACTCGATGGTATAGTCCAGCAAAGAGCGACCACCCTGACAGATGTGCAGAGGTTCTGTGCTGGCCGTGGCTCATTGCCCGGGGTTCTCAAACACAGAATGGAACAGGTGCAGGAAGCCGGAGAGGTCCAGGAGGATAGGGTCCGACCGCTCCCACAGGGGTAAAGCCCAGGCCAGGGCCTTACCCTCAAGCAGGGACAGGATGTAGGTCATTTTGGTGAGGCTGTCCAGAAACAGAGCCGCCAGAAGGCAAAAGTGCATATTGCACTGTTTGAGGAATCCACGGCACTGCTGGGGATCACCCACATAGTAAGGAGGAGCCAGCAGGGAGATGACCGATCAGGGTGGTGAAGCCATCCCCAAGGCATTCGGGGCAGGTGAAGACTAGAACTTGCTGAGGTGACCAAGTCCAGGCAGGTATTAAGACGCTCCATGGAGGTGGCAAGTGACTCTAGGGCTTTCTGTTGCTCAAGTATTTTTTGTACTAGTCTAGGTATGGCCTGTAGTGCTGTAGCCTCCGCCGGATCCATGGCCTTGGCTTGCTGTTACAGTCATGGATCCCTGGGCCGAGGGGACGTTGGCCTAAGGCTGCCAGGGAGCAGAGGCAGATGGACGATCCCGGCCACGCTGGGAAGGTCGCATCTGTGGCGGAGGGCCGGCACGGAGCAGGATGTGTCCGCTGTGGCCCGCCGCCACCACCAGCATCCCCAAACTGGCTGGAACGCCGGTGCGAAGCCGGTGAGTGAGAAGGGCTGGCCACAGAGGGTCACGGCCACGTCTCATAACATTGGCTTACCTATGAGCCAGCATACACTATCAACTGTTACCGTATAGGCACTGTCTCCTATCTAAACTAGAATTATACATAGACAGGCTATCTCTCTATGCTCATATCTCAACACATACTACTTCACTTAAATCATAAAAATTTCTTCTTTATTCTTCACGCAATATTTTTTCATTATTCTTATCCACTCTATAAATACTCCTAATACAGAGAACATCACATTTTAAAATACATCACATCATTCATACCCCCTCACACATACCCATACATACATCCCCAAACATAAAATCCGTATCATCCAACAGTGTTTACCCCACAATTTATATCTTTCTTGATTCATTCTTCTTATTATCTTATTCAATTTATTTCTTTGTTTTTCTCCAGGTTCCACACAACTCTGTATTATTTTGCAATCCCAATTTCCTTTCTTAAGTCCTGGATGACTTTTCAATCACCAACACCATCAATGGCTGTTTAATCAAACCTTGATTAATGTCAAACCATTACTCAGTCTCTTTATGGAAGATTCAAACAAGCCACCGCTTCTTCAAAGATAGAACACATTCACTGAGCCACACCCGACGCCATGGCGTTTTGGTGGCTGCCCTGCCACCTGCATCGGGGATAATGTCCATACCAACTTTGGTATGGACATTATCCCCGGCTCTTGGTTCAACTTGTATTTCACAGTGTATTCACAGAGATTCACTTCCAGAGACTGGATATCAATCTGACCACTAGCACTCAAACAAATCTCTTTATGCGGATCTAAGGATAAATAATACATCAATTACTCACACACTTGAATCCACTTCCCCCTACTCACATACCTAAAAACCCCAACCTCATTCACACTTACCCGCAATACCTCAGCGCAAACCCAATCTTCACTCATTCAGTATTTTCAGTGGCTGTGAGCCCAACCGCTTACCTGCAGGCTTAAATGTGCCCATGCCCCACCCCCTACCTCCCCACACGTGGTGACATCACTGATGCACCGTACATTTAACCTCTCCAATCCCGTATCTTTCTTATACTCTTCATACCAATTGAAAAAGAGAGGAACTTAGAATACTGCAACGCCCAGAATATACCACAGGTCACATCCCTCCCAATAAAACATCACACTCCATTCCACCTCTTTGTTTAAACCCCTGGGCACCACCGTATCCCATTGAAATATGTACCTCTGTTCCTTCATGAGCAATAATTTATTCACATCTCCCCCTCTCTTTTGCAATTTGACTTGTTCCAAGGCAATGAACCTCAAATCCTCCATTTCATGATGTGCCTCACCCCAAGCTCTACTAAGGGTGTCTCTGTCCGGTTGCATTTGATACAGCTCATATGATCCTGAATGCACATTTTCAACTTCCGAGCTGTCTTGCCAATGTATCTCAGGCCACACGGACACCAAATTAAATACACCACTCTTTCCGATTCACACGCTGTCAATGTACGCAATTTAAATGGTTGTCTATCATTCAATGTCACCTCCTCACCACAGAAAGATTGAGGACAAATATTACAATGACCACAAGGACCATGTCCCTTATGTGTCCCACTCATTGCCTTCACACCTGGGGCCCCTATATGTACCAAACTGTCCCTCAGGTTAGAAGCTCTAGAAAAGGCAAACAGAGGCTTTTCAACAAAAACTGAATGTAACCCCAATGTGCCCTAATGGTTAACAATACTTGTACGTACCTCCCATGATTCTGGAGTGAAGGATAATACACACACTAAATTGGACTGCTTCTCCTTTGCCTTAGGTCTCAGAAGTAATTCTCTATTGGCCCACCTACCCATTTTCATCGCCCTCTTTAACACATTCTTAGGATAACTCCTCCCACTAAATCTCTGGAACATGTCTTGAGCCTTCAACATGTACTCTGAAGTAGATGAACACAATTTTCTCAACCTGAGGAACTGTCCCGTGGGGATGTTCTCCTTTAATTTCACTGGATGACAACTTTGAAAGTGTAGAAGAGTATTGTGGTCTGTCTCTTTCCTAAAAATAGAGAAGGCAAACATTCTCCTTAGCCCTAATCTGAATATCTAAGAAATGTATTTCTTTGTCACTGATCTCCACTGTGAAATGCAAATTCAAATTTTGTGTGTTTAACCACTCCATGAAGCTATCTATATCCTCCCGTGGACCTTCCCAAATCAAAAGGATATTGTCAATGAAATGCTTCCAAAGCTTCACACAATCTTTAAATGGATGCTCAACCGTCAGAAATCTATACTCTCTTTGGGTAATCCAATTTGAATTTAATGCCCCTTCCAAAATTTTATCAATGTCCCTTTTCAAATCTCTCATGGGATCAACCTGTAATTCTGTGTAAAATTGCTTATCCATGACCTAAGAATCAATTTCCGCTATATAATCTTCAGTGATCATCACTACGATTGTGCCCCCCTTGTCCGCTGGTTTAATTGTAATATCCCCATATGACTGTAATGTTCTCAAAGCCTTCCTCTCTGACCTAGACAAATTGTCACTAACCCCCTCTACACAGTGTTTGGGAATGATCTCTTTAATGTCCTTTACTACCAGTGACAGAAAGGTTTGAATGGCTGGATCAATGGATCCCGTTGGACACCATGTGGATTTGGGGCACACCGTGGATGAATCACTATCTCTTGTGTCCTGCTTACTGAACAATAATCTCAGTCTCAATGTCCTCAGAAATTTATGCACAGCTACATGAAATTTAAATATATCAGTATGATTTGTGGGTATAAATGAAAGCCCCCTTTCCAACACCTTTATCTGATCTGTAGTCAATGTTCTTGAACTCCGAAGTTGGTATGGACATTATCCCCTGATGCAGGTGGCAGGGCAGCCGCCGAAACGCCATGGCATCGGGTGTGGCTCAGTGAACGTGTTCTATCTTTGAAGAAGTGGTGGCTTGTTTGAATCTTCCATAAAGAGATTGAGTAACGGTTTGACATTGATCAAGATTTGATTAAACAGCTATTGATGGTGTTGGTGATTGAAAAGTCATCCAGGACTTAAGAAAGGAAATTGGGACTACAAAATAATACAAAGTTGTGTGGGAAGTGGAGAAAAAGGAAGAAATAAATTGAATAAAATAATAAGAAGAATAGAGAAAGACATAAATTGTGGGGGAAACACTTTTGGAGGCTATGGGTTTTATGTTTGGGGATGTATGTATGGGTATGTGTGAGAGGGTATGAATGGTGGGATGTATTTTAAAATGTGATGTTCTCTGTATTAGGAGTATTTATACTGTGGATAAGAATAATGAAAAAATATTGAGTGAAGAATAAAGAAGACATTTTTCTGATTTAAGTATAGTAGTATGTGTTGAGATATGAGCATAGAGAGATAGCCTGTCTATGTTTAATTCTAGTTTACCTATGAGCCAACCATCACCACTGAGGCCATCCTCAAAATTTTTAAAGAGGCCTGATTGCCTAAGTATAAAAGAATTGTGCACGGCTCCTGGGTACCTGGCCACAATATTGAGGATGAGCAGTCAAGCGTCACAGACAACTTGCAAGTTGAGGGAGTAGAAGAACTTTCTGTTATGGAAGATCTCCTCATCCCAGGGTGGGATGATAGCTATGTGAGTGCAGTTTATTGCTCCCAGATCATTGGGAAGGTTAGTGATGGCGTAAAATCCTCTCTTCAATTCCATCAATCCTGCTTGTCTCGAGGAAATGCTATGTGGTGATTCAAGCGGAAAGATACAGCTGTTGTGACCTGGTTCAGACAGTGGGAAAAAGTGGTTCAGGTCATTCCCCCCACAACCCGTACTGTCATTTGGAAGGAGCCACTTGTCATGAAATGCAGGGTGGAAAATAGTTTGGTGAAGCCCAGCACAGCGAGGGACCTTTCCGTGACCAGATCTAGATCCCCTCTGATTTCTTCATATAATTCCAGGATTAGCTGAGAGCTGAGGCGATACCTGCTAACCACATAATCCTCTGACATGCCCAGCAATGAGGTTCAAGGAGGAAAGATGTGCTCCCTGAATCTCCTCCACAGTGCCAGCCTGTGTGCCACGCACTGCCATGGCTCATCACCCTCTCCCTGCAGGGTCAGTGGTATGGGTTTCAGTAAAGGGGCTTCTCTTGGAGTGGCTGGAACTTCCCTTGCCTGTTCTTGTGGTTGTTGGTGTTGTTTGTGGAAAAACTCCTGAAACATCCAGTTTCAGGAGTTTACTACCCAGGAAGTAAACTTGCCACAAACATTATCGGGTACATTTTTAATTAGGCATGCAAGTAAATAACGAGGGTTACACAAGTGGCCAGGCCTTGCACGAGCCGCATGCATTTTCAAAGGGGCTCGGCCATGCGTGTAACTCCCGTTATGCGCAGAAGTGCGGGGCCAAAGGAAAGGGGCAGTATGGGGAGGGGCTGGAGGTGGCCGGTACAGCAGTCATTTGCCGCTGTGCCAGAGAAGTGTGTGCCGGTAGTTAGCCAGCGCACGGAAGTTGCTTCTGCTCCGATGGAGCTCCGATGGAGCAGTAAGCAACAAAACAAAACAAAAAAAGGTAGGACAACAGCTTTAAGTGGTGGGGAGGAGAGGTAAAGAGGGAGGAAGTATTGAGAGGGGGGGTTT
Organism: Rhinatrema bivittatum; assembly: GCF_901001135.1. Taxonomy (NCBI): domain Eukaryota; kingdom Metazoa; phylum Chordata; class Amphibia; order Gymnophiona; family Rhinatrematidae; genus Rhinatrema; species Rhinatrema bivittatum. Next base: position 367,831,650 of record NC_042615.1, read on the forward strand.
GGAAGTTCTCTCTGTTGCGACTGTCATTTCCCGATGGCTTTACTCCACTTACCTTTCCTTTTTTGCGGCGACTCCTGCTCTTTACGGATGCCTGGCTGCCGCGGCGTCCACCTGCCTTCCTCGCCGGCGTCCCCAGACTGGCTTGGGCGCTGCCTCCCGCCATGTTCTTCAGGTACCTTAGGGCGCGCGCCCTCATTCTTATTTCCTCATTGGCGCATTCCTCAGGGGCGTCCCCCTTGTGATGATGTCACGCTGCCCAGATATTTAAGCCTACAGTTTGCTAGCCTTTGAGTTAGCAAGGGTGATTTTATGGATGGGATTTGCTCTCTGTACCCAGCTACTCTGCCTCTCCAACTTTCATTGGACTCTTTCTGCTAACGGGGTACCCGCTCCTCGGGGGCCTCTTTTGCCTCTTTCAGGTCGCTGTCAGGTAACCGGTACTCGCTCCTCGAGGGCCCATGTTCCCTGACCCGCTGCCTGCATCTATCTCCTCTTCTACTTGGAAGAATTCGCTACAGATGCCATCAGTGAGTACTACTATCATCCAGTCCTCAGAGCTGTCTCCCTGGAACCAGGTACTCGCTCCTCGAGGGCCAGCTCTCCCTATCTCGGGGCTTCTCCATATTTGGGACTCTGTGAATGTTCTATTGTACTCATTCTCTCAGTTCTCTCCACTTCAGCACTGCTACCAGAGGAACCGCTGTTCCAGCGCCCTGGGGAATACTAGCCCAGGTGAGCTACATCTTCTACTCACTACTGCCACCTCTGGTGGCTTCTCAAACTGTCTAAATAAAGAAATATCTGTGTTTGTGTGTCCAGAGCTGAGCCTGACCAGTGGCCCCTCACGGGACTTCCCCCCCGTGGGCGTGGTCAGCTGCCACAGTGTCCAAGGGTCCACCCAAAACCTCACTAACTATAACACTCTCCCAGTCCTTTCCATAATCAGAGAGGACTGGGAAGGAACTGGGAGAGGCCCAATCTCATCACCGTGCATAGGTTTCTAAAATTAGGCCCCCCCTGCTTGCCCTGCTCACACATGTGCGCTAGATTACAAAAATTTGTCACGCATTTGTGCACGGCCCATGGATTTTATAGATGTGTGCGTGCTTCTTTTAAAATCTACCTCTATGGGTTTAGGAAGACCAGGCCAGGTAAGAACAGGTATTTTTATTGGCCCAGAAAGGCCTGGTAGGGGTGTCTAATAGAATACCTCTTTTTATCGCCACTGATAATCACCGCGATAATAGCCATGATCCTCCATAATGACCGCAAACACATGATAAAAGGTTTTTGCCCATGGTACCGCAAAAAAAAAGATGTAATGTCTGATGTTAAATCCCACGTTACTGTGCATTCTTCTATCGCGGAATGCGGTAGGACACCTTAATTTGCATTAACTTCTCCTACTCGCATTCTAAAATTACAATTTGCATGCTAGCTTGCGTTGCACTTTTTATTCACGTATGCAATGCGTGAATGGTTAGACCTCATTTAATTTGCGTCTGGGCTTTAACGCAATTTGATGAATGACCCAGTTAGAATGCAAAATGTTAATTACAAACTTCCAAGAGGTTATCTGTTACAAGGTCAAATTGTTTTTCTTTGCTTAAGTGAAGAGAATTCTGCTGTTTCATTGCTATGCCATTCAAATCAATGTAGAGCTTTTCAAGAAGAATTAACCTTAATGAAGTTAAGCCATTTACAAAGCATAACAGCGAAAACTGCCAAATACAGAGCAGATGAATATCTTGTGTTTTGAAATGGGATTCTTAAGACTAACATAAACTTGCAAACAAAAGATCTTTGATTCTCTAATGCAGGCTAATAACTTGTTTATGCTAAACAATTCTTTGCCATTGTGATTTTAAACTGCTTGAAAAATAAATCCACCATAGCTTAGTGAATTTTGCCTATCATTATGCAAGATTTATTATTTTGTTTTATTACCAATATGAACCTGTAAATTATAGTGTTTCAAATACTGCAATGGCAAAAAGGTTCTGCTTTGCGGACGCCCTCTTTGAACCCTTGAGAAGGGCTACCCTGAAGGATTTGACTCTGAAAGCGGTCTTTTTGGTAGCTATTTGTTCAGCTCGAATGATTTCGGAACTTCAGACTCTATCATGTAGGGATCCGTTTTTGCAGATTTCTGGGAATGGAATCTCATTAAGAACAATGCCTTCCTTTGTTCATAAGGTGGAATCTGCCTTTCATGTTAATCAGACGGTAGATCTTCAGGGTTTTCCAGAGTAGTCAAAAGATTCTCCTCAGGATAGAGAATTATATCTTCTGGATGTGTGGCAGATACTACTTCGGTATTTGTAGGTTACTGATGCTTTTCATCGCTCAGATCATCTCTTTGTCCTCCTCAGTGGACTGAAGAAAGGGGACAAAGTCTCTAAGGCTACCATATCTCATTGGCTTAGGGAGTCCATTTGTTCGGCTTATATCTGTAAGGGACAACAAATTACTGTCGGTTTGCAGGTGCAGGCTGCTTCCTGGGCCGAGTGTCAACTTCTGTCACCACAGGAGATTTGTAGGACAGCAGTGTGGTCCTCAATTCATACCTTTACCAGGGATTATTGTCTGGATGTCAGGGTGCAGGATTTGCTGTCCTTCAGGGAGTGTCCTGCGTGCAGGTCTTTCGGGGCCCCACCCAGTTTAGGGGTGCTTGGGTACATCCCACTGGTCTGGACTGATCTGGGTATGTTCAGGAAAGGGAAGTCGGTTCTTACCTGCTAATTTTCCTTCCTCTAATACCACAGATCAGTCCAGAGGCCCTCCCATTTGATGCCAAAAGACTGATTTTCAGCCAAGTTTTGCTGCTTAGTACAGAATTTTTCTGTACTAAGTTTCTGTTTAAATAAATAATTTTTCTCTTAGAGGGCAGTTATGGGATTCACTTTCTTGTCTTGTTTGGTTCTTGACGAACAAGGTTTATAGTTCAGGGGTATCCACCCTTTAGTTCCCTAAGAATCCTACAGGAATGCTCAGTTGTCTCCAATAAAGGCAAAGAACAGGAAATGGAACACTGCAGGCCATTCAATCACAGGTGCTCTAAAAAACACATCCAAAGCTACTATTAAATCATTCTGGATTTAATATGAAGTGGAATTTAAAAATAATGAGTTAGATATTCAGTGTCAGCCAGCAAGAAAGTTCCCCAAGTAACTAACTACCTGAGTAACTTTACCTGGATATGCAGTGGAATATACACGAATAAATGTTCTGCTCAGTATAGGGCTAATTTTAAAAGCCCTGCACGTGGCGATTGCGAGAGATAGGTGCGTGGCTGGACCATGTGTGCGCTGCACAGATTTTAAATGGCCTGCAGCCACGTGCGTATCTTCCAGTACATGCCAAAGAATGGGTTTAGGAAAAAGAGGCGGGCCAGGGAGAGGTCAGGGTGGGGCGTGGGCGGGGTGTGGTCTGAAGCACGCACCAGGAGCTGACCGGCCCGCCCAAGTTACTGCTGCTCCAGAGAGCAGATAAGTTCTGCAACAAAAAAAGAAGAGTAATTTGCGGAGTTTTAGGGGTCAGGGCGGACAGGGTAAAAGGGAAGCAGGTTAGCTAGGGGTTTAGGATTTCCCTCCGAGTCCACTCCTTTATTAGAGTGGACTGGGTGGGAACTAGGGAAAGGGCCTATCATGTTGCCTCGCACATCTACTGAAATCCCCCCCACACACACACACACTTATGCATACGATTGGTTACTCACATGCACATGCACGCACCGATATAAAATCAGGTGCGCATGTGCCCGTGGGCAGCAGATTTCATAACATGTGCACCTCGATGTGTTATAAAATTGGCTCGTGCATGTGTGTATGCTGGGAACCGCACACACATGGACGTCCATGCACGGATTTAAAAATCTACCTTTATATGTGGTTACTGTTGCACGTCCCGTCCTCGCTAGGCCAGTTCCCAGGCCTGCTCACCTTGCTCCTGCACTAACAGGCCCCGGGCCGTCCTCTCCCGCTACCGCTGCCAGTATCTCCCGTCCGTGGCGCCCCGCGGCGACGTCTCCCAGGCACTCCACGACAGGCCTAGCTCCAAGTATAAAAGCGAGGCCCTGTTCCCCAGGACCTAGCCTTGGCAATCGGGTCGTCACCGTGAGATTCTGAGTTTGCCTAACCTCATGTTCCAGTGTCTCCTTGTTCCAGCGTCTCCTTATTTCCAGCGTCTCCTTGTGTTCCTGCATCCTTCTCAGGTAGTACCTCTACAGACTGATCTCTGCTACTGACCACTGCCTGCCTGAACATACTCTTGTCTGCCTCCTGGAACTGACCCTCGCTTGCCTTGACAATGCTCAGACTGAGCTTGGTATTGACCCCGGCTTTGGCTGACCATTTCTGGACTGATACTCTGGATCTGACCCTTGCACTTCACTCAGGCACTCTCTTCTGGCCTACTGTGACTACCAGACCAACCTGCTTGGAATCCATCCGTGGCCATCACCTGACTAGACCTGCAGGCATGCCTGCCTCACCCGGAGAACCTTCCTGAACTGTTTCCTCCCTGAGGTCTCTGGAGCTTCCAGTTCTAGTCCAGTCCATCCTATCTGCATCAGCCGCACACCCTTGCTCGTGGTGGGTACACCCCTCCGCTACCTCTCTGGGAGACCATCTGAGGCCCACCTAAGTCCAAGCGGTCCGGGTACCCAAGGGCTCAACCTGCGGAAACCCTGGACTGTTATTGGCGAAGCTCCAGCTAGCCTCTGTCTCCTCGTGTGCTCCACCTCATGCTGGCAGGTGCTTTCTGGATCCGACCAGAGGGCCGTACCAATCCTGCACCAGGCCAAGGGTCCACCTCCAGCGCAACAGTTACATTACTTGGATAAAGTTACTTAGGTAACTTTAGGACAGATATTTTGCCAACAGATTTACTCAGCTAGCTTTAGCCCTATCCCAGAACAACTCCATCAACACTTTTTTTTAATCTAGGTACATTTTGTGTGGGTAATGAGAGAAATCTCATTTTATGCCTGGATAATTTTTCATACCCCCTACCCTAACCTCCCTTCCCTCTCCTCCCCACCCTCTAAAACCCATTTTTACATTTTTTTACCTTTTATTTTGCAAGTTACTTCAGGGCCTGACCTGAAGTAACTTGCGCATGCCGGCAGTAGGCCGGCGTGCAAGGCTCCGAGACAGCAAGGAATGGCACTGTCCCAGGCTGCCCCGCTCCGCCCCCGGACCGCTCTTTCACAGAGGCCTGGCTCTTGTGCGCGTAACAGGGTTACGCGTACGGCTGGGTCTCTTCTAAAATGCGCGCAGCGAGCTCAAGGCTTGCCAACATATGTAATCCCGTTTTTTACGCACGGGGAGTATTTAAAATCTGGCCTATAGTTGCCTGGGGCATCTTATATTGACTCTCATTAAACCCAACCCATTCCCCATGGAGGGAAATTACCTCTTTTAGTTACTACCTTATCTCCTTCATTACATCATCCTATGCAGTACCAGTTCTCTACATCTCTCTCACACCTCTCCTTAATAGAGAGAATGCTGGCAGCTTGCAAGAGCTCTGCCCTTGCACATAACTCACTGACCTCTCATGAACCCTGAAGAGCAGAAACCCTCCAGAAACCTTCTAGAAGCCTTTAGTGTTGCGCCAGGAGGTGGACCCTTGGCCTAGTGCTTGATTGGTTGGCTCCCTGGTTGGACCTAGAGAGTGCCTGCCACCAGGAGGCGGAGCACAATAAGAGACAGAGGCTAGCTGGAGCTTCACCAATAGCAACCTGGGATTCCCTCAGTTGAGCCCTTGGTTACCTGGGCTGCCTGGTCTTAGGTGGGCCTCGCAGGATTTCCTTGAGAGAAAGATCAGAGGTGTGCCCACCACGATAAAGGGTGCGCGGTCGATGTTCAGGCTAGAAGTCCGGGGTGTCAGAGAAGGCCAGAAGAGAGTCTCTGAAGGTATGGCAAGGATCAAAGCCAGAGTCAAGGTAGCGTAGTCAGCCAAAACAGGGGTCAATACCAGTGGTCAGTCCATGGATAGTCAGCCAAAGCAGTGGTCAATACCAGTGGTCATTCCATGGATAGTCAGCCAAAGCAGGGGTCAGGTTCCAGGCGGCAGTCAGACGTGGTCAGTGGTCAGCAGAGGTCAGTTCCAGGCAGCATGCAGATGTGGTCAGTGATCAGGCAGAGGTCAGTTTCAGGCAGTGTGCAGATGTGGTCAAGGAAACAGGCAAAGGTCAAATCCAGGCGTTGATCAACGTAGTCAATAACAGGCAGAGGTCAGTACTGAGAAGACAGACTGAGAGGTACTATCTGGAGAGACGAAGGAACAGGAGGATGTAGGAACAGAAGGACACTAGAACAGAAGGACCCTGGAACAGGACTGGAACGAGACTGGAACAAGACTGGAACAAGACTGGAACAGACACTGGAAACGCAGTGGCAATAGAAATCACAGCGTGATCAACCCGATTGCCAAGGCAAGAAACTGAAGGCAAGCACTTCCTTTTAAGCAGCGTTCAATCAGGGTACGTTGCAGAGCTGGGATCCGCCCCTGGCCCTTTAAGGAGCCAGGTGGTCCACGTGCACGCATGCCTACGAGTGGGGCCAACACCATGGAGGACGCCGAGCCCCGCCGTGAGGCCTGGCTGGAGGTGGAAGGCCCGGCGACCACTGCCACGGGACGCCGAGGCCTGGCTGCACTCGCTGCTGAAGCAGGGGAGGATGACCTGGGACCCGTGGAAGTCTTGGTGAGGTGAGCAGGCTCGGACGTGGGCCGAGCGCGGACGGGACGCACAACATTTAGTGACCCTAGGTAGGGTTACATATGGAATAAAACAGATTTGCCTGTATAAAAACCTTTGAAAATTGTTCGCAGTATGGCTACTGGAACGCTGCACTACATAATCTGTATTTAATTTGATAACTCTGGCCTACAATAAACAAAACAAAACAAAAACATTTCTAACTTAAAGAAACAAGGATATAGTTTTCTAATGCATGATTTCCCAACAAAAACTGTCTTGGTGCTCCTCCACAACTGTTCAGGCTTTCACGATATCCACAATGTGTATGCTTGAGATAAATGTGCATAGCTTGGAGGTCCAGTATCCTGAAAGCCCAGCTGGCTGGGGGTTTACAAGGATAGGTTTGGGAAATCCAGTTCTAATAGCATGCTAGAAGAACTTAAACAAATGTTTTAAGACTGAGAGCGAGAACTAGAAGCTGTCACATAAGTGAAAGCTGAGATCAATTTACATATCTTTTTTCCCCAAAAGATCTGAAATATTTTACATACAAAATATAACATTACTGATGCATTAAAGAGATACATTTCAAAAAACAACGATGAATGCATTCTTGTACTTTGAATTTACATACATTAATATGCAAATAGAACAATCAATTACTACTTAACACTAACAAACCTTGATGACAGAAATGCCTAAGATCTATGCAAAAAAAACAAAACAAAAAACAAAACAATTCAGCATCAACAAGCATCAGAATGGTATTTGACATTAGCAGCTTGAAAATTAAAAATGGATCTTTTCAGCAGTGGGATACCAAGATATTCATCTGATAGAAATTTGTCATTAAAATGGATGGAAAGCAATTTGTATGAAAATAAGAAAGGTCTTTTACATTGCATGTTATCATGCTGTTTGCTTAATTAATCATGCACATAAGCCATATTAATCACAAACATAAATATCTCTTTTTCCCATGGGATCAGAGGCCTAACAAGCACAGCAGAGACATACATTTCGTTTAGATAAGTGCATTCTGAATGACTGCTAGGGATTTTTACAAACTTTATTATTTTGATTTGTGCTCACATGTATTTAATTATTTTGTGGTAAATTATTACAAAGTCCTAACCTAGAAAAACAAATGACAAATTATTTTTCTTCAGTTATGGTGACTGATTATTCTTGCTCATACTCATGTCAGAGAAATTAGTGAGGCAAAAGCTCAACTACATGATTATTTATTTATTTACTATACTTATATTCTGCAAAATTCAAATTCATGATCAATGTTCAGGCAGAATGGAGGCTAGAGAACCCATAATCCAAGTTTGGGTGCAATTTAGTGGCAGATGTAGGAGATTTTTGCTTTTGTATGCAAACTTCCAGATTTATGAATAAAAACATCACAGCAATTCAACGTGAAGACACTTGGTAAATAAGGAGCCATTTTTGGATCAGAACAAAACTGGGATTAACAATTTTGCTATATCTTCCCAGTAGTGTCCAAATATAATTTTGCAAAGCTGCAAAATAAATAATTGATATGCCATTTTTTTGTCTTTCAGATTTTCCTTGTTGGCTAATTAGCATGATTCTAATTGTTTCCTTATTATAGAAAATAACACAAGCTCATAGGGGCCGATGCAAAAAACTCACGCTGAAAGCCGGAGCTGTGTATTCATAATGCACCCCCAGGCACCTCTCCTGGGGGCGCGATGCAATATTTAAATTAGGGCTCGTGTTGTCGAGGAGGCACTAGGGTCGATTGCGCGCCTCAGCGCCTCATTGACAATGCAAGCTGGAAAGAGGTCCGCTGCGGTGGCTTTCCTCCAGTTAAGAAAACAGACGCTGAATTTATCAGCGTCCCGTTTTCCTAACCAGCGCACATGCAGGGGTTAGGAAAATGGACACTGATTCAACATCCATTTTCCCAACCTGACTATCAGCACCAGAAGGAGTGTATAAAATCAATATTAAAGTGTTGGGCGCTTAATATTAATTTATTCACTCCTTCACTTATTGCGGAATGGTCCCTTTACTGTCACATGTCAGTGAAAGGACCAATCTCCTTTCAGAAGGCTGTCCTGAAAGGGGATTAGTCCTTTTACTGGCATGTGACAGTGTAGGGGCTAATTGCTGATTAATTGATGTAGCTCCCATCTCCCGTTTCCTCCCATCCTTCTTCCTCCCTTTTTTGCTTACCCATGTACATACAGGGCCGGCGGAAGCACTAGGCGAACTAGGTGATCGCCTAGGGCGCTGAGCATTAGGGGGCGCCGAGCCGCTGACGGCCAATGGCCGCCGGTGGACGTCATCCCAATGGCAGATACACACAGCAAGAAGATCGCAGGGCCGTGGTACAGTCGCGTCTAAACATGCTGGTGCTCCTCCTCCTTCCTGCCCGTGCGGCCCCGGAAGAAAAATGTTGCCGGAGCCGCACGGGCAGGAAGGAGGAGAAGCAAGGAGGAGGAGCATCAGCCAATGCAGGGACTTCTCCTCCTTCCTGCCCGCGCGGCCCCGGAAGAAAAATGTTGCCGGAGCCGCGCGGGCAGGAAGGAGGAGGAGGAGCATCAGCCAATGCAGGAACTTCTCCTCCTTCCTGCCCGCGCGGCCCCGGAAGAAAAATGTTGCCGGAGCCGCGCGGGCAGGAAAGAGGAGGAGCATCAGCCGCGTGCCGGAAGGAGGAGGAGCATCTGCCACGTTCAGAAGAGGATCAGCGCGGCTCGAGAAGACCGGGGCCGCTGCAGAGCCCATCCTGCAGTGGCCCATGAAGAGGAGGCCCAGAGGTGAGAGAGAGAGACTGAGGGTTTGTACAGTGTGTATGTGTGCGTGTATGAGATGAGTTGAGAGACTGTGTGTGTGTGTGGGAGTGAAGACCTGAATGTTTGCAGAGACAGCATAGGAGAGCCTTTGTGTGTGTGAGAGACAGCATGTGGTAGTGAGAGCCTGTGCTTGAGCAAGACAGCATGTGGGAGTGAGAGAGAGCCTGTGTGTGTGTGTGTGTGTGTGTGAGTCAGCATGTGACAGTGAGAGCCCGTGTGTAGGAATGATTGTATGAGAGAGAGCATGTGACAGTGAGAGCCTGTGCTTGAGCAGTACAGCATGTGGGAGTGAGAGAGAGCCTGTGTGTGTGAGTCAGCATGTGACAGTGAGAGCCTGAGTGTAGGAATGATTGTATGAGAGAGAGCATGTGACAGTGAGAACCTGTGCTTGAGCAAGACAGCATGTGGGAGTGAGAGTTAGACAGCATGTGCAAGAGAGAGACTGTGTATAAATGATTGTATGAGGGACAGCATGTGAGAATGAGTGCCTGTGTATGTGAGAGAGAGAAAGCATGTGAGAATGAGAACCTGACCGTGTGTTTGAGGGAAGCAGACAGATGGAGAGAAAATAAATATGTTATAAAAGGAATTGGCAAAAAAATAAGAAAGGGAAGGTGGAAAAAAAAAGCCTGTGACCAACCGATTAGAAAACTAAGATCAGACAGCAAATGTAAAAAGAAATAAATTACTTTTTACTGATTGGAACATGTAACCTTTGGGAATGTGCAAGAGTAGCACTTTCTCTATGCGGATCTCACAATGTATGAGATCAGCATAGAGGAACTGGAAGCCCATGGGGCCTGCACAGAGGAGGCAGCAGAATGGGCTTCAGTGCCAATAGCAGCAATCAGCACCTCCGCAATAGCCATACAGCGGCAGTGACAGTGGCAGCAGAAGAATGAGAGAGGCTCTGAGGTTGCTGGCAAAAGAAAGAGAGGGGGTCTCTGCCTTTAGTGTGTGCATGTGTATGAATGGGAGTCTGCCTGGGGGTGTATGTGTGTGAATGCATGGGTGCCTGCCTGAGGGTGTGTCTGTGAATGAGAATGTATGGGTGTCTTCCTGGGGTTTGTATGTGTGAGAATAGGTGCCTGCCTGTTTGTGGTGTATGGGTGTGTGTGAGAATAAATTGGTGCCTGCCTGGGGGTCTGTGTGTGTGAGAATGAATGTGTGCATGCCTGGGGGATGGGGAGGGAGTAGTGTGAAAATGAATGGGAGCCTGCCTGGGGTTCAGTGTGAGAATGACTAGGAGCTTGCCTGTGTGTGTGTGAGAACGAGTGGGAGCTTGCCTGGGAGTGTGTGTTTGTGTGTATGTGAGGGAGCCAGTGAGAGTGAGAGCATGAGTGTGTATGAGAAAATCCAGGGGAGTAAGAGTTTGTGTGGGGGTGTGTGTGGAGGGGGAGAGAGTGCCTTAGAGCCTGAGTGTGTCAGTGTCTGTGAGAGCGAGAGGTTATGGTTGGGTATAAGAGCATGAATGTGTATGTATGTGACAGTGTATGTGTGAGAGAGAATGGACATGTGAGTATGTGTGAGAGAGAGAGGATAACCTCCTAATCCTCGACAATATCAGGGTGACTGGAAATCAAGAGCTCCCATGTATGGACAGCAGGGGCTTTTTAAAATCCTTATTAATTTTAATTATTGTGTGTTATTTGATATATGTACTGTTTTGAAATATTTTATTGGTGTTTGGGAAATTGTAAAAAATGTATATGATTTTAATTAATAGAAATTCTATTTATCAGTAGTTTTAAAATATTTTATTAGTATGGTTTTACTATTATAACTGATGCTTTGTTTCTTGATTTTATTTGTTTTATGAGGAATGGTGGTTCTGTTTTTCCATTATTAATACACAGAGTCTGGCTTCTTGGGGTTTCCATTCCAGTTTTTGTCTAATTTCTGCTCCTTTATTTTGTATTCTGTATTTGGTGAGGGTCTGTCTCTGCTCTGTGTGTGTGACCACGATGAGAGATTCTGCTAGCATGTAGTGTCTGTATAGGGATCTATAGCAATCGGGTTTGTTTTGTTTCCTCAGTAGGTGGTGTATTGTTATCCCAGGACCCAGTGTAATATTTACCCATGCTTTTTCACAGGTAGGGTTATTATTGTTTGAATCCTTGGTGTTATTACTGTTATGTTATGATGGGATTGCAGTATAGATTTTGGGTGTCTCTTTTGCGGTGCTTTATGTTAGTTCACAATGTGTCTGGCAGTGGAAGGTGTTTGTGCTGCTGTTACTGTGAGGTGACACCAGAATTTGAAAATATCTTTTAGTATGATGAGCTGTAAGGGAAACATCCAAGCTCCATTGTTTGGGGGAATTTCAGTGGATGCACAGAGATACAGAACTGGAGGTGCAGGATTTGTATTGACATTCTGTCCCTTCCTATATATTCCAGACTTCATTCTCATAATCATATAGAATTAGTTGAATGAGGCTATCAAATAATTTTATAGTAGTTTTACTAGAAGTGTGAAACTGGCCAGCTTTTTAAAATAATGCAGAGGACCCTTTGGACTTTTTTTAACAACACTTTTTTTTATAACCAATTTTAAAGCAGGATCCATGCTATAGAGGTGGGTGTGATGAAGAAATGTCATTTTGGCTCCCCCCCCACCCAAAACAAATTCTTCTGTCTAGAGATGCCACTGATTTTCTGTGGCACACAAATGCATTGGCCCCTGGGCGCTGGAGACCCTTGGTGCGCCACTGGGTGCGAGCCATATGGGGCCGCAAGTGGTGGCAAAGAGGAGTGGAGATTTGGCGGGCCGCAAGCAGTGCCCAATCTGCTCGCGACCCAGAAAACCCCAGTCAGCGGGCGTGATTGAGAATGAGGTTGGAGTCGGGGCCGAGACCGGGGGGGGGGGGGGCGCAAGGAAGAAGGCTCGCCTAGGGCGCCAAATCCCCTTGCACCGGCCCTGTGTACATACATTGTATTTTCTGTACATATCGTTACTTTTGATATAATACGAAGTTGATTGTTGTTTGCCTCTTATTTCTAATCTGTCTTAATATTTAATTAGCCCACTCCCGCACCCTTGTTCATTGTATTTTCTACCTGTCAGTTCTATTGTAAACCGGTATGATGTGGTCCACTAATATCGGTATATAAAAGTTTTTAAATAAATAAATAAATAAATAGTCCCTTTACTGTCACATGTCAGTGAAAGGCTGTCCTGAAAGGGCAGTGAAAAGGACCAATGGGCAATAAGTGAAGGAGTGAATAAATTAATATTAAGTGTCCGACACTTTAATATTGATTTTATACACTCCTGGTGCCGATAGTCAGGTTCGGAGAATGGACACTAAATTAACCAGTGTCCATTTTCCAGACCCCTGCCAGTGCTTTTTTTAAACTTTATTTTTTAATTTTTTTTTTTTTAAAGAGTTGTTCCTCCCACTTAATATCCAATGGATATCCCAAGGATATTAAGTAGGAGGCAGTACAGAAAAGCAGTTTTTTCTACTTTTCTGTACTAGTTTTAGTAGTGCTCAACAATTAACACCTGCTCCGGGCAGGTGTCTTAGATGCACATTTTTTTTTTGCATAGGGAGTGAATTGCTAATAGCCTTATTCACATGCATTTTCACTCACTATTAGTTTCACTCTGCATTGGAAATGCGTTGTAGAGGCGCTAATCCCCTTATTGCATAAGGGGATTGGTTAGTGCCTCTACAACCCGTGTCCAACTGCAGGTTATACAGTGCGCTGGGCTCAGCGCACTGTATTGCATCAGCCCCATAGTTTTTCTTGGGGAGTTCTACTCTACAACGCTTCTCATAGAAATCTCTATGTTTCCTGTTGAGTTTCCATTATGCATCGGCATCCTGTTGGGATGCCGATGCATAATGGAGACTTAGGGCCTCATTTTCTAAAGTATCGCAGGCCTGCGATACTTTAGGGAATGAGAGGCGGGGAGCTGAAATGGGGGGCGGGCCTGCGCTAGCCAGCAGCGATGCACCGTCGCGGTGCGATCACTGCCGGTTTCGCACCCAATAGCGCCACCATAGAGGGTGTAGCTATTGGGAGCGAACTCGGACGCGGCATATTCGCGGAGTCAGCCCCGGTGATGCCCCGACTCCTCCTCTTCTGGGGCCGACTCCGCCCCCATTTTGGTATCATATGCGATAAGGGACTTTTTGCATGTAAAAGGTTCCTTATCGCGTGCGATCCGGATGGAAAATGAAGCCCTCAGACATGTAACTCCATTCAAATAATGGCTCTATTTGTCTAGCAGGAATTTGATATTTACTTTTTGCAAGCATTGTTTCAACTGCACAACATGACCAAATACAGGATTCCCATTTAAAACTTTTATTTTTGCAAAAATGGACTTCATGTAAATGAATGCAGTATGTAAAATATGTAATGATCTGCTAAGCAGAATTTTTATCTTAAAAAAATTGTTCAGAACTGTACATTGGATTCACTGGATTTATAAACATACTACCTAAGGATACTTACATTTACAGTTTGAACATTTTAATATTCTGATGAGGTAAGGGAGCTTCCACTGAATCGTGCAAACTATGATAAAACTGCAGATGATGTGTAATAAGTAAAAATAGCAAAACTAAACAGTGTGTGGTATTTTAGCACACATACTTTCACAATGTGTGTACTTTTAGTTGCATTAAAAAGAGGCATCGATGGTGGCATAGTTTGATCTGAGGAGTACATTATACACGTAAGATTGCATTTTCGAGGGCCAGTCTAATGGCTTCAGTGGTAAGTGCTGCACATGTCACGTGGTGTGAAAGATCCCTTGCTCGATCCTTGAGTTGGCTCTTCTGTTCCCCAGGTTGGCTGGGGCTGGGGATGCTGCAAAGGCAGTGTTAACATGCACTTCCACTGCTCCCTACAGAGGAGTAAGGAGTCAAGGTAATTGATTAAAAGTATAATCAGACATACCCACTATTACTCATATTTAAACTGCAGAAAAAATATTAAAGGGTAAATATTTAAATATATATATGGGCCTTTACACTTGGATACCGATGTCCAATACAACAAATGTTTTCAAAACAGTGGTAACCTCATTATAATCATCACCTCTTTTAAATCTACTGTTCTTTTTGTTTAGTTTTTTGAAATGAAATACAATCTTTTTGAAACAAGATAGTCAATATCCAACTTCCCCAAAAAGTATAAAAACAATACTTAACACACATTACTCAAGTACGATCAAAGAAGCAGGCAGTTCCGTAATAAAGAATCTGTTTCTAATAGTGAAGCACTTAACAAGAGTTCCTCTCAACACAAACTATTGATGGAGAATGGTTGTGAAAATTTACTACTTATTTTCACAAAACGATTGTTTCCCTGTGCCCAGTTTTTGATTCTGACTTTGGTGTAGTGGGTAACAGGTTCAAACTAGATAATATGGTATAGGAAAATTTTACAGAAGTTGCTGAAGTGAATTGACTGCCATTTTTTTAAAAGCTAAGTAGAGCCGTGAGAGGCTGTTGATTGAGGAAATTGTGTGTGAATCCTCTGATGAAGACATTGGAGGATGCCGAAACATTGCCATTGGCAGGATTGTGTTTGAACACTTGAGCATGGAAAGGAGCAGCTTAATTTCAAGGTAAGTAAAACAATATTTGTTAAGGATTAGACCAATAAACGTTTTTGAGTAATAAAAGTTTGTAGAAACAGGGTAAGGAAAAGGTGTAAGACGTGATCTCTGGTGCTTGGTTTTATGATACTGGTTGAAGCCCATTGTGGGCAAGATTCTGTAGATTAAAAACTTTATGTCAAGCACATTTAAATCTGATACCATTTCCTGTTTAATGATATTTTACAGTTAAATTTTACCTCAAATATTTTTTCTATAGCTGAAGTATAAATCACATCTTTTCTAAAAATTATGACAACTCATCTGTTGTAACTGATCTGTTACAATCTTGAAGGGCTTATGTGAAGATTGGTTTCCCTTCTTAACTAAGATAGTGTATTTGACACTATCTAAAGGGGAACGTTACTACATCTTCTGAAGCACATATGCATTCAACAATTTTTAAAAAAAAACCCTTTCTAATACAAACTGATCCCTCAAGCTATAGACCAGTACCCTCTGTACCATTCTGATCAAAAGTTATTGAAGGGATGGTCTGCAAGCAGTTGAAGGAGTTTGTTGATGACTGGATTACCAGCAATTTGGCTTAGAACAGATCACAGTACAGAGACCTTGTTGGTTGCTAGTTTAGATGTATTTCATTGAGGATTTGTTATTGGACATCATGTTTTGTTACTGTTTCTTTTCTGCTTTCGATACTATTCTATTACTTGCTGGGCTTGCTGACCTGGGGATCTGTAAGAATGTTCTGACCTGTTTCAAATTCTGTTTATTTGATCGAGCCTAGCATGGTTTCCTTTGATGGTTGGTATTCCTCTTAGGTCGGCCCGCTCTACAATGTTATTTAACATCTATTTGAGACCTATCTGCATATATTTTAGCTGACTTTGATGTCATCTTCACTGATAATCAGTTTACTTTCTAAGTAACATCATTGGAGGAAGCCAAGACAAGAGCAGTGAAGTACATTTCCACTGTACAACACTGGTTGGATGCCATCACATTGAAATTAAATCTGGGGAAAACAGAAATTAAATAAAGCATAAGCAGACACCATTTTCAAAATGCCAACTCTTAAATCTTTATTTCTGGGTCATCCAGCCAGCAACCATATACACATCTGAATAGGAAACATTGTTAGTACTGAATAATCATAATTCATGAGATTCTGCAATCAGGATTAACAGCTCTTCCCCACACTAGTTCTCAGGAACATAAGATTTAGATTCCACAAAGTACATTGTTTCCTTCCTCTGTCAACCCAACCTGAACACAAAGGTCAGGATCAACTCTCAGCTTCCTCTTTTAAGTTTACCTCAGTGTCAGTACTCTACTAAATGGGGTTCAGTCCCTTAAACTGTACTCCGGACTTTATATTTTATTGGAATTTAAACAAAACATTGCATAAAGACCAAGATAAGAAATATACAATATCAAACTAATAGGAAAATCATAAGGAAATTGCATACTCTCACATCCAAGTCCACATTATCATGGAAACATTAAAGGTAACAAAATCAAACAGGAAAAAAAAAATACAGCCACAAAAACTAGCGAGATACATCAAATTACAATGTTATATACCCAATCAAATAATCACTACTTCCTGTACAGTAGCTCTTTAGGAAATAGACTTAATCACTATAAATGTTTCCAGATGAGCAGGATGAGTAAAGGTATACTTGTTACCCTCCAGACACTTTACGCACTCAATCTTCTTTCTTGGTCTACCACAGGAATACCACATTAAAATTCACATCTAAAGGAGACATGCCTTTTAATTTACCAGAACTACTCACAACTCTTTGGACCCCCATCTTCTACTCGGTTTGTACACTTTTCCATTCCCACAGCGTACAGGGTACCGTGGCATCCTTCATGCATTGGACCCCCTGGGATACTTTTCATGTGAAAATCAACCCATGCTCTTGCTGCTCCTAGCCATTTTACCTCATAGGGAGGAAGTGTCTAATCTTCACCCCAGAAGTTGGTTAATGTCTTCAGGAAAGAGAAAAAAAACCTTCTCATTCCATGGCCTCGGGCCTCTCCCCATGAAGGGGAGAGCCCCAGCAGAGCCCTGCTTCCCACTGGGAGGGTCACTGGACACAGCAGACTACTATGTCCTGGAAATCCCTTCCTATGCCTGCCCCAACCTAGAAGGGCAGGAACAACAGAAAGAGCCCCCTCCTGCCAAATATTTC
Organism: Rhinatrema bivittatum; assembly: GCF_901001135.1. Classification (NCBI taxonomy): domain Eukaryota; kingdom Metazoa; phylum Chordata; class Amphibia; order Gymnophiona; family Rhinatrematidae; genus Rhinatrema; species Rhinatrema bivittatum. Next base: position 367,848,962 of record NC_042615.1, read on the forward strand.
CATTTTTATTCCTCCTGCTAAACCCCATTCCACTGCCTAGAAATGACAATAACATGGGTTACAAATTCTTATAGATAAACAAGTAAATAAATAAATAAATAAATAAATAAATAAATTACCAATCACACATTCAGGGTTCTTAAGGGAACAATATATTCACTATCCCTCAACCCAAACCATAGTAACACATTACAACACAGGGTTCAGCTCTATCCAAAAGCCATCTAGTGGACATTTACTAGTACTACAATCACAACCATACAAAACATTTCTTAAAAAAGGTCAAATATAACCAATCCCGAATCTCTCCCATCCAGAATATCTTGTGCAATTAGAAGCCAAAAGGGGGTTCAATCTGGAGGTTTTTCTCACACTATAGCTGATTAATTTCATAACAATATTCACAAAATTAGTAACCAGGTCACTTCTACCTCCCTCTCCCCTCCTTCTTTCCTCTCCCCTTTCCCTGGCCTCTATCACTCTCTACTCCTTTTCTGAAGTCACATCATCTCTCCTCCTCCAAACTTACTAATTATTACTCTGACCCCATTCCTCAGCTTTACCTCCAGTGCAGTTATCCCTTCCATCTATCACATCCTTATTTGATCACTTTCCACTGCCAGTGTTCCTGCTGTCTTCAAACAAGCTGTGATCACATCACTGCTCAAAAAACCCTCACTAGACTCTACTTATCCTGCTGTTTCACCATCTCCTGCTTCCCTTTTGCTTCAAAGCTACTTGAATATGCTGTTCACCATCACTGTGTTCACTTTCTTTCATCTCAAGCTATTTTTGAATCCACTCCAGTCTGGTTTTCACTCTCTATATTAGACAGAAACTGCCTTTGCCAATTACCTGTTTGTGGCTAAAACCAAAGACCTTTTCTCAGTTCTTATTCTCCTTGACTTATCTGCTGCTTTTGACACTGTTGATCACTACCTACTCCTTGATACTCTGTCCTCATTTGGATTTTAGGACTCTGTCCTGTCTTGGTGCTCTTATCTCTCCCATCCTCTGGTGGATTCTCCTCTACTGACATCCCACTATCAATGTCTCAGGGTTCTGTCCTAGGCCCTCTTCTCTTCTTTCTGTACACTAATTCCCTTGGTGCTCTGATTTCTTTTTATGACTTTCAATACTATCTTCTAGGGATGTGAATCGTTTTAGGACGATTAAAATTATCGTCCGATAATTTTAATATCGTCTTAAACCGTTATGGAACACAATACAATAGAGATTCTAACGATTTATCGTTATAAATCGTTAGAATCGTGAGCCGGCACACTAAAACCCCCTAAAACCCACCCCCGACCCTTTAAATTAAATCCCCCACCCTCCCGAACCCCCCCCCAATGACTTAAATAACCTGCGGGTCCAGCGGCGGTCCGGAACGGCAGCGGTCCGGAACGGGCTCCTGCTACTGAATCTTGTTGTCTTCAGCCGGCGCCATTTTCGAAAATGGCGCCGAAAAATGGCGGCGGCCATAGACGAACACGATTGGACGGCAGGAGGTCCTTCCGGACCCCCGCTGGACTTTTGGCAAGTCTTGTGGGGGTCAGGAGGCCCCCCCCCAAGCTGGCCAAAAGTTCCTGGAGGTCCAGCGGGGGTCAGGGAGCGATTTCCCACCGCGAATCGTTTTCATACGGAAAATGGCGCCGGCAGGAGATCGACTGCAGGAGGTCGTTCAGCGAGGGTTCCGGCGCCTCGCTGAACGACCTCCTGCAGTCGATCTCCTGCCGGCGCCATTTTCCGTACGAAAAAGATTCGCGGCGGGAAATCGCTCCCTGACCCCCGCTGGACCTCCAGGAACTTTTGGCCAGCTTGGGGGGGGCCTCCTGACCCCCACAAGACTTGCCAAAAGTCCAGCGGGGGTCTGGAAGGACCTCCTGCCGTCCAATCGTGTTCGTCTATGGCCGCCGCCATTTTTCGGCGCCATTTTGGAAAATGGCGCCGGCTGAAGACAACAAGATTCAGTAGCAGGAGCCCGTTCCGGACCGCTGCCGTTCCGGACCGCCGCTGGACCCGCAGGTTATTTAAGTCATTGGGGGGGGGGTTCGGGAGGGTGGGGGATTTAATTTAAAGGGTCGGGGGTGGGTTTTAGGGGGTTTTAATGTGCCGGTTTTGCGATTTTACGTTTTTTCGAGTTTTCACGATTTTTCACGATTTTTCACGATATTTTACCCCCCCAAACGGCAACAATACGATTCCCTCCCCCTCCCAGCCGAAATCGATCGTTAAGACGATCGAGGACACGATTCACATCTCTAATGCTGGATATGCGTGAAGTATCAGTTTTTCTTCTCCCCTGCTCTTTTTTAAGGATGTGTCATGCTCTATGGGTTGTAGCTGGGCTACATCCATTGTAGTGGGCACAGGAATAACTGGGCAGAGTGGATGGGCAAGTTGATCCTCCCCCCCCCCCCACCCCCCATCATCTAGGTTTCTATGTTAATCTTACTACATTTACTTAAGGTTTTCTTTTCATGGGTAAAAATGCTTTATTGCACTTTAGTACACTTACCCCTATATAGCAGAATGATTAAGAATGCAAATTTGTCATAATGAATTTTGCAAGTAAGTCCTATGTAAAAATATCAAATTCACGTTAGACCTCTTCCTGAGTACAATATACTTCTCTATTTTTACTGTAAGATATTGTACGTTTTGAAAGGGTGAGATATTTATTTTGATTATTAGCTGCAAGGAAAGAAAAATGCTGTATGCATGTTCCACCTTAAAGTGTGCACTGCAAATTACTTTTATACTTTACCAAGATACAACACTCCCAGGAATTAAGAATTGTGATTGTACCGTGGTTACTTACAGAGAAATAGATACCACTGCAGTAGTCTTGGGTTCTTTTTATTCTGATATTGCTTCACCCTTTTCAGTCAAACCCATTTGGACTCTTTAATTAAGATTTGCATGTGCTTCCCAGCATGAATTTTTAATAACACATTTAGCATCAGAGCTCACATCTTATTTGCAGAAAAATAGGAAATCAGAAGGAAAGAAATGTTCATGGTGTCTTCTTCCATTAACATTTGATCAATAGCAGGTAAGTCACTCCATAGAAATTTGTTGAATATTTTTTTGGACACTTGTAAACAAATACAATTACAGCAAATCTAAAATATTATTGGGAACTAGAAACAGATCATAATAGCACATTTGGCACTCAATTCAAGCCTTGACAAAGATTATACAGGTAAACGATTTTGCTATGGAAATCAATTCTCCCTTGAAGTGCTTAAATGTTGTGCTAAAGAGCCCTTCAGTTCTCTTGAATTTCAGACCAAGAATGATCCCTCTTCAGTTTAAGTCCCATTAGACAGTTATTATAGGTTTTTGCTTTTATTCATATGAAGGGTTCATAGATAATGCTGTAGGCATACAACTAGAATTACATTTTGTTATATATTTTATGATTATATGTGAGAAGGGAGAGGCTAGCTGACTCAGTGGCAGTGCTTTGTGGCTCCATGCCGGGATGATAACTCGAACCAGTGCGCAGGAGTACATTTGTACACATGCATTGGCATCCAGGGATGCAGCAATTTCATAACTTACTTGCATCTATATGTACATCTTATAAAACTGCCTGGCCATGCTCACACGTGCGCCAAATTTTAAGTGAGTGCACAGATCCTGCATTCTACCATATAAGCTGGGGTATTTTAAAAGGGACGAGCGCCCATGCCATTCCCAGTTTACCTTTTCATCCACAATTTGCCCAGTTAATAGTTATGATCTCCACCCCCACTGGTTTGATGGAATTCTCTCCCCCCAGTTACCCCAGACCCTTTAAACCCCTCAGAAATGGCTCAATCCTTTTATTTTATGAGTTACATGTCATTCATAGCAGAAGTAAAGTTAAGCGGCAGGGGACCTCTGTGCACGCCGGGGCACGTAAATATTTACGTGTGCATCTCTTGGCCAGACCCTGAAATGCCCACGCCCTGCCCAGATCATACCCATGCCCCACACCGTTTTGGAAATTTTTGAGATGTACGCACCATGGCATTTACACGTATATATGGGCGCTTTTAAAAATACGATTGGCACACGTAAGCCCATTCACCTTTATGGATTTAGATTTAATTCCCAAGCCTGGCTTCTTTCCCCTCAGGCCAATAAGGGCTGAAAAGGCTGCACAGATCCATAGTTCAGTGACCCTGCATGGGGAAAGTGTCTCAACAATTACTCAATAACAACACTCAGTGGCCAGACTCAGGGTGCACGTGACCCAGATTCTAGACAGCGACATGGTTTCTGGTCCCCTGACCAAGTGTTGTCATTTTGATGTCTGGAAAGAGGGCAAATGTCCCAGTAGCTGTGAATATGAGCTCATGTAACATAGGAAATTTTAAAAAGATTTAACTGGCTTTCTCTGGTAATGAGCTGGTTAAATCTAGTCGGATAAAAATGTCCTCATACGACTGACCTAATTTACCTATCTAAATATACAAGGTGCAGGCATTTATCTGGTCAAAAATGAAGTGGGGTTTTTATTTAGTCAGCATGCATTTTTAATATTAGACTGCTAAATTTATCTAAACAACTCCAGCTGCACAAATAGCTGCCCTAAATCTAGCCAGACAAATCTTCTCAAGCTAAATTAAGGATAATTTTCAGCTGCAAACCTAGCTGGTTAGGTAGAGCTGAAAATTTACCTAAAGATAAATGGGTAAATATATTCAATTATATGTCCTTGTTATGTTTCTGTTAGGAAGTGAACCCTGGGCCGAGATGAGAGATGTCTCCGCCCACAGGGAGGAGCCCTGTGAGCCTCACCATCGGTAGGCTTGGTCTCAGTGGCGAAGGACAGGAGGGAACAGCTTGGCCAGGTTGTCTACAGTACATGCAGAGGCCTAATCTCGTTTGGTGACGCCTCTCCTTAGCTGATAGGTGGCTGCGGCCTAGCTATTTATTTATTTTATTTATTTAACAGTTTTTATATACCGACGTTCAATAGAGATATGACATCTATTTACAATAAACAGAGAACTACACTGAATTAGTGTTTGACACAGAATGTGAACAGATCAATAACCAAAGATCAATAACAAAATCAATACTAGATAGACTGTAGTTAAATAGAATAACGAACTGTAATACAATAAAGCTATATATATACGTACAATTACAAGATGACTCGGGCTAAATTACCTATTAGTTATGATGAGTAAGACCAAATTACATGGCATAAGTTAGGTGGGATATGGATAATGGGTTAGAAGAGGCAGAAATGAAGGAAAAGGAGGGGGTGCTTAGAGGGAGAAGGAAGTAGTACAAATGGTAGGGGGAAGAATAATGGGTGGGCACAGGGGAAAATGGGTGGTTGAGAGACTATAGCGGGGATGAGGGAGCTTAGGTGTAAGCCTGAGAGAACAGCCACATCTTTAGATTTTGCTTGAAGATCTTTGGGCATGGTTTCAGATGCAGATTTGCTGGCATTGAGTTCCATAGAGCTGGGCTGGCAATGGATAGGGTGCGTACTCTAGATGTTGCAAGATTGGTGAGTTTGGGGGAGGGGGTGCGTATAGTGGCAAGATATTGGTTTCTAGTTGGTTTAGAGGGGGAATGGAGTAGCAGTGAGTCATTGAACCATCTCATATTGGTGTTGTGAAGAGCTTTATGTATAATGGAGAGTGTTTTGTACTGGATATGGGAGGCAATAGGGAGTAGAGCTGTGCTTCGTGTTTTGCTACCGGGTCATTTTTTGACTCGGATACTTCGTGGTAAAGTTCGGTTTTTATCGTTTAGTTTTTTTGAAAAAAAAAAAAAACTAAACGGGGAAAACCGAAACCGGGCCAAAAAACGACGCGGGAAAACAAAGCTAAAAAAAAAACCCACCCCACGCATTTAAATTAATTTTAATACATTACATACACCCCCCCCCCATCCCGATCCCTCCCCAAGACTTACCAACATCCCTGGTGGTCCAGCGGGGTCCCGGGTGCCATTTGTCCCTCCGTGGCGTGCCCAGTGTGCTAGTGCTAGCCACACTCAAAATGGTGCCGAATAGCCTCTGAACTACTATGTCACAGGGGCTACCGGCACCATTGGTCAGCCCCTGTCACATGGTAGGAGAACCGACCAATGGCGCCGAAAGCCCCTGTGACATAGTATGGGCAAAGGCTATCGGCGCCATTTTGATTATTGGCAGCCGACGACAACATCGCTCCAGGACCCCCGCTGGACCCCCCAGGGATTATTGGCAAGCCTTGGGGGGGTCAGGAGGCCCCCCCAAGCTGGCCAAAAAGCTTGCCAATAATCCCTGGGGATCCAGCGGGGGTCCGGGAGCGATGTCATCGTCGACTGCCAATAATCAAAATGGCGCCGATAGCCTTTGCCCATACCATTTTGAGCGTGGCTAGCACTAGCACACTGGGCACGCCACGGAGGGACAAATGGCACCCGGGACCCCGCTGGACCACCAGGGATGTTGGTAAGTCTTGGGGAGGGATCGGGATGGGATGGGATTGGGGGGGGGGGGGTGTTATTATAGTTAATGTTTGGGGTGGTTTTTAATTAAAAAAAAAAAAAGTGCCTCTCTCCCCATACAAACCCGAAAAATGGATTTTCCCCGAAGTTCGGGGAAAATCCTTTTCGGGTTTCGGGGCCCCCGAACCAGGATGAATTAGGCAATTTCTTTGTAATTGCCTAATTCGTGATAAACGATTGCACATCTCTAATAGGGAGCCAGTGTAACTCCTTTAAGATGGGGGAAATGTGCTCATTACTGCGTGTATTGGTAAGGATGTGGGCGGCAGTATTTTACAGAATTTGAAGAGGATGGATGGAGTTTTGGGGTAAACCTAGGAGGAGAGAGTTGCAGTAATCGATTTTAGAGAGAATAGTGGTTTGTAGGACCGTATGAAAGTCAGAGAGATGGAGCAAGGGTGTTAGTTTTTTTAGGGTGTGTATCTTGAAGAAACCCTCTTTCAATGTTGCATTGATGAATTTTTTAAGGTTAATTTGATTGTCTGGGGTGATCCCTAAATCTTGTACCTGTTGGGAGAAAGAGATAGGGGGTGACAGTGAGTAGTGCAGGGGTAGGATGTTAGTGTGACTAATTGGTGAGATGAGCATCAGCTCAGTTTTTGTGGTGTTAAGGGCAAGATGGATATTGGTTAGGAGTTTGTTGATTGCGAGGAGACTGGACTCCCAAATATTAATGGCTTTAGGAAGGGTGTCAGTAATAGGGATCAGTATTTGCACATCATCTGCATAGATATAGTGTGGGAGATTGAGATCGGCTAGGAGGTGACAGAGCAGGAGGAGGTAAATGTTGAATAGGGTGGATGACAGAGAGGAGCCTTACGGTACACCTTGGTCGAGGGGAATCGCTTTAGACTCATGGTTTCTGATTTTGACTCTGAAATTTCTATTGCTGAGGTAGGATTTGAACCAACTGTAGGTGATTCCCGTTATTCCAATTTCATTGAGGCACTGAAGGAGGATGTTATGATTAATGGTGTCGAAGGCCGAAGAGATGTCTAGGATAGCTAGAATATACGCTTGACCTTTATCAAGGCCTTTAATGAGATGGTCTGTCAGTGATAGGAGGAGGGTTTCCGTACTATGATGTTTGCGAAAGCTGAATTGAGAGGGAGAGAGGAGTTGATGGTCATCGAGATAATCTGAAAGTTGCCGATTGATCACTTTTTCAAGGGTTTTTGAGATAAATGGAAGGTTTGAAATCGGGCGGTAGTTGGACAGTTTGGTAGGGTCAAGCTTGGGTTTTTTTTAGAATAGTTTGACTATTGCTTGTTTGAGAGGGTTGGGTACTGAGCCTAGGGTGATGGAAGCATTTATAATGTTGGCAATGGGTTTGGCTATTATATTGGGGATGGAAAGGAGAAGTTTAATGGAAATTGTGTCTGAGGGGTGGGAGGATGGTCTAGCTTTCTTCAGAATTGATTTGATTTCGAGAGCAGTGGTGGTATCTAAGGAGTTTAAGCCTGTGTGGGGGTCTATGGGATGGGCAAGGTGGGATTTTTGCATGTGAGGGCATGTGTTGAGGAAGGTGGGAAGCATGTTAGCAGTTTATTGATTTTGTCTTGAAAGAATAATGCAAGATCCTCACATTTGGATTGGGCTTCTTCATCAGGTTGCATGGGTTCTTCCTCCTTGCATGGGTTCTTCCTCCTTGATACTGGGTGTGGGTGTAGTCTGAGTAACAGGCGCTGGATGAGAGCGTGGAACCCATGGTGGCATCTTTTTAGGACCCTTTACCTCTTTTGACCGCTCACGCAGACGACGATCAATTCACCCCACAAGGTCAATGAGAAAGTCCAGAGTATTAGGGAGTTTACATGCTGCTAATTCGTCTTTGATGCGAGAGTTAAGCCCTTCCAGGAAAATAGCCCGCAGGCAACCCAGATCCCAAAGCAGCTCCGAGGGCAAGATCTTGAACTCAATAATTTAATCAGTCAAAGGTTTGGTACCTTGCTGTAGATGCAGAAGTGTAGATCCAGTGACAGTCTTGTGAACGGGGTCGTCAAACACAGAATGAAAGAGAGCAAGGAAGCCTGTCAAATCACTGAGAATTGGATCATTATGCTCCCAGAGAGGTGAAGCCCAGGCCAGGGCTTTTTTGTACGTAGTTTTGGACACTACATCTGGGAAGTAGGTATAGGTTGTAGTGAAAAGTGCATACAACACTGATTCAGAAAGCCCCTACATAACAGGAGATCACCTGTAAAACGAATGGGTGCTGGCAAGGGCATGGAGAGCCGTGCAGGCAACACACCAGGAGAGGAAGTGGCCTTGTCAGGCATTGAAGTAGAATTCAGCTGAGAGTTTAGTTGACTGAAGGTGTTAGCAATAGTCTCTGATGTCCTTTGTTGCTTGGCAAGACGTTGGGCTAGGCCAGGGATAGCCTGAATGGCTGAATCCTGAGCCAGGTCTATAGAGGTAGCAATCTTTTATGTTTTTGTAAGGAAGTGAACCCTGGGCCGAGATGAGATATGTCTCCTCCCACAGGGAGAAGTCCTGTGAGCCTCACCATCAGTAGGCACGGTCTCAGTGGCGTAGGACACAGCTGTATGTTAGAGACTTTATTATGAAGGAAGGAAAAGTAGAGTCCGCAAAGCGGGAGATGCAAATAAGTATAGTTCTGAGCAGTGGGGTACACCCAAGGTTATACCACAGATGTGAAGATCTGGCGGTGGCCCACAGAGCGGTGTATGCCAGGAAGTCCCTTCAGACAAGTAGAGATTACCTCAGAAGTGCAGATCTGGTAGTGGCCCGCAGAGCGGGTACGCCAGGAAGTCTCTTCAGACGAGTAGAGATTACCTCAGAAGTGCAGATCCAGTAGTGGCCCGCAGAGTGGGGTACGCCGAGGATGTCTGTACTGTAGATGATGATGATGAGAAGACTGAGGTGCAGAACCCGGAAGTGGATCTTGTAGCTGGTGCGGAAATACCCTGCAGCACAGGGTATACTGGAAAAACTTCTACTGAAGAGGAAATGGTAGTGGCCCGCGGCACGGGGTATACCGCAGAGAAGCTTCAGTAAAGCTAGTATTGTTGAAGCCTGTAATAAAGTACTCACAAGTGGTAGTTCCAGGAGGGTGTCCCAAGAAGTGGGTCAGGTAGATATCCAAGGCAGGAAGGCTCTCCAAGGAGTGGATAGCCAGGAATGCAGAAGGGCCCCCAAGGAGCGGGTACCCAGAGCGTCCACACGCCAAGAGAGGAATCTGGAACTGGAAGTCCAAGAATGGAGTGGATTCAGCAATGAGGGAACTCCTTGCTAACTCATAGTAGCAGAGGGCCGGTCAGCTTAAGTACAGCAGCGAATTGACGTCATCCGGAGGGGACGCCCCCGAGGTTCCCACCATGACGTGTACAAAGGAGGCCCTTGCACGCGCCTTAGATGATTCCAGAGACAAGATGGCGGTCGGCAGTGCTCATGCCATCACGGGGTCGTCAGGGAGGTCGGTGTTTGTTGGCGGAGGCTTCCATTCTTCCTAGGATTGCCGGTGCAGGGAAAAAGGAGGTGAGCATGAGAGGGCGTAGCTGTCTGCGACCGACAGGCGTAACAGTCCTGGTCAGCGGGCTTTTGAAAATGAGCTGATAGTAACATGGTGGCATAGTTGATGACAGCAAAAAAAGACCAATTAGCCCGTTCCTTCTGTCCATTTAATTCCTGTCTGCACTTCAAGGATCTATACCAACTAGCAGCCAAAGACCGGGAATACTTTAAAAATATTTACCCTTATTCTGTTCATTTTTTGTCATCTGTTTTATTTGTTTTGTACCAACCTAGGGAGATGAGCATAAAAGATCTCCCCCTTATATAGTAACATAGTAAATGATGATAAATAGAGACCAAAATACTCCCATCCAGTCTGCCCAGGTCAGACATCCATTTTGGGTAGATGCCCATATAAATTTCCATATACAAACCAAAACTAACACCACATCCCACCCTGTCAAAGAGCAGAGAATCATCTGGATGGGGGCATTTACCCAGGAGGAGCAGGGCCAGACTCTAGGGAAAGGCCAGTCAGGGTCTTCTGCCTGAACCTCTCCCTTGGGTTGAGCCAGCAGGTGCTCGGTACTGGCACTACTTTGCATGGAACTGAAGACAAGCTGGGTCTAGAGGCTGAGCATGGTCTGGAGACAAGGCAGGCACAAGCAATGAGACAGGAACTGGAAGCAAAGCTGGCACTGGAAGCAGGGGCAGAAATCAGAGGCACAGGCTGGAACCAGAGGCGCAGGCAGGAAATGGAGACAGGCAGGGGCTGGAGACTGGGCTGGAACAGAAGGCAAGACCTAAGATTGGAGACAGGAACTGGAACTGGAGGCACACAGGGAGAACAAGGCAGGACAAGACCAGGACAGGACAGACTAGGAATGAACAGGACCAGAAGAACAGAGTGAGGCAGGTGCATGTTAGGCTAGCAGGAAACTAAAGCAGGGCATATATATGACCAGACAAGGGAAAAAACAGACAAGGAGACCTAAGCAGACTTCAAAGCAAGCCAGGCTAGTAGTCCTGAAGGCTACAGGACTGGGCAAGAAGGCCAAAGAGGCTGCAGGACAAGGCAGGGGAACCTAGGAGACCACAAAGTAGGGCAGAAGGCCACAAAGGCTACAAATGAGGCAGAAGCCACAGGGGGCCACAGGACAAGGTAAAATACCAAGGAGGCCACAGGGCAAGAAGAAGGACACAAAGGCCACAGGAAAGGCAGAAGGCCATGGGGGGACACAGGTCAAGGCAGAAGGCCAAAGATGCCACATGGCATGGCAGAAGGCCATGAGACCAGGCAGAAGGAAAGCAAAGGTGGGCCATTGCAAAGAGCCAATATGACTCAATGAAGAGGCAGCAAGTTCTGAAAAAGGCAGGGCTAAATAGGGCCGACCATGCAGGAGTATAGCTCCATGAGAACCTAGCAGCCAGGATCATGACACACCTTCTTCCCACATGACTTTTTCCTGACCTTTCAACCCTTTTCCTACCCTATAACTCCATATCTATTCCAATCATGTTGAAAATCTGTTATAATGATGGCTTCCACCACTTCCTTTTGAGTGTTTTGGTGTATTTTTCATATATGTATTTTTCTTGTAAGGAATTATTTTGTCCAGTCCCAGAGAGAGGAATGGGGAAGAAGAAGGATTTTTTTCTAATTATAGTATTTTGGGATTCTTCAGACTGAAAGATCCTTGTGCCATCTAAAAAAAAAAACCATAAGGAAAAGAAATGGACAAAAACTGTAATCCAGAGCTGGAGGAGAGAGGAGGAAACTGAGACCCAACATTGGAGTTTCAGCCAAGAGAATGGGAAAGGAGACTTTTGAAGAAGGATGGATCAAGCAGCGAGCCCAAGGTATTGTACAAGGGAGAGCCTTAAAGGGACAGAAGACCGAAATTCTGTGCTTGTCAGATTATCGTGTATTCCACTCACAGGATGAAGGAGGCTCTGGGAAGATATTAAAGGACTACCGCCAGAGATCATTTTTGGATTTTGTTTAATGTTGTGATAATGGATTTAAAGAAAATAAAAATGTCCTGAAAACTAATTTCTATAGAACAATCAGAATAGTAAATGTTTACTTTGGAACATTCTGTTTGTGTCCTGTTTATTGTCATTGGAAGTGCAGAAACACAGAGTTTGAATTTACATTCACAGAAAAGAGGCACTTATACTACACCTTGGAGGTTTATATTCCCCAGCTCTCAGATAATCCATGCCAAGGTTTGCTGGGACTATATGTGGACTAAGCCCTGGCCTTCCTAGCTGGAACTAGACCACATATATGGCTTAGGATATGTTCTGCATGTAAAAAAGAGGCACAATGCAGAACACTTGAATTTCTGCTTTACATAAAGTGTTGTAAATGGCATCACTAAACAGGTATGAAGTAATGTAGAGGGAGTCATGTTGCCACTGCTGAAATGCTCTCATAGAATTAGACAATGGCTACAAGACATTTGAATTGGTTATGGTATCTATTCTGACAAACACGGAGCACATAAGTTCACTTAAGAAAAAGATGTAAAGCTTTGGATTTTATACAATTTTTTATTTTGTTTATTAAGTGATCTCATACTCTATGATGGTAACTTTTAAACAGCTGTGTGGTGTTGCGTTCGTGCCTGCTCTTCGCCCTCGCTCCACCCTCTCTACCTATGTGGCGACTCCCTCCAGGTCTGATGGACAGCTTGCTGCCGCGGCATCTCCATGCCGCTTCTCCCCGGCGTCCCCGGACCGGCTCAACGCTGCGGATCCGCCATGTTCCTGATGACGTAGGGTGCGCGTGCGCCCTGAAGTATGTACCAGCAAGGGCGCGTACTTCAGGGGCGTCCCCCTGTATTGACGTCGTCCGCTTCCAACATAAAAGGTTTTTACTTTTGCTAACAGATTGAGTTAGCAAGGACTACGATTCGGACTCGGACAAGGATACAAATTCATTCAAGCTACTCTGCCTCCTCGGACTTACCAGAGGTACCCATTCCTCGGGGGCCTCGCTTTCTTTTCTCTATTTCAGATTGCAGATAGGAACCGGTACTCACTCCTCGAGGGCCCATGTTCCTGAATACTCTGAAGATTCTCTACTGCCTGGAAGCTATCGCAGATACAGACTATTGTGAGTTACCACCACTCTCTCAGAGCTTTCCCTGGAACCAGGTACTCGCTCCTCGAGGGCCTAACCCTTTCCAGCTACTGAGCTTTCTCAAGACCTTATGTGAGTTATCATCTAAGTACTGGCTAAGTATAACAGCATACCCTGTCTATTCACTATCTACAATCACTTTACAGCTCAGCCACCCTGGGATCGCAGTTCTAGCATCTGAGGGACTTCAGCCCTGCCGGGCATATCAGTTCACTACTGCCACCTCTGGTGATTCTACTACCGGTCTAATAAAAGAACTGTCTGTGTCTGTCTCCATACTCAAGTGTAGCCGGTGGTCCCTCTCAGGATATCCTCCTGGGGGCACTGCCATCTGCCATCGGCCCAAGGATTCACCTATTTACACTCCTGTCCAACGGAGCACCCTCTCTAGTACTCTGCTGGTACAGATTGCCAACTCAGCAGTCTATATCATAATAGATTGCCAACTCCTTAGCAGATCCATAACAGATTGCTAACTCCTCCTTCCACAGGAGCCAGTTCACAACAAATTGTTAACGCCTCCTTCCATAGGAGCAGATTTCTAACAGATTGCTAACTCCTCCCCCACGGGGGGAGTAGATTCTATCAGATTGCTATTCTCATCTGCTAGCTTCTCCCATCAGCATAGCAGATCACAACATGCGGGTGTACATGTACACATGAATGCTGGCTTGCATGAATGGAAATAGCCATTTTTTTTTTATTTATATTGTATTGAATTTTCAACAGTTGTTACACTTCATGAAAAAGGAAATTAGCATCTCAATGTGATAACATAATTTGGGTATCATTTTCATAATATCCACTTAATAATATATATATTTATAAAGTTCACATTTTACTAAACCCTAAAATTGGAGGAGACGAATACATAATATATATATATTTTTTAACAGAAAATTATAACAATAATATCAGGAGCGAGGAGTAATACTATTCTAATTGGCTTCTGTCTCTGATACAGAAACTTGACTTTTATCTGATATAAAAGTTTCCAAGTGGATTGGATCTAAAAATCCATATCTTTTACCCTTGTAATTCACTAAACACAAAGAAGGGAATTTCAAGAAAAATATGGCTCCTATTGCTAAAACTCTGGGCTTTAATGTCAAAAATGCCCTCCTCCTTGCCTGAGTGGCGCGAGCCACATCAGGAAAGATTTGGACACGGTGTCCACAAAATAATGGGGCGGATTTTCAGAGCCCTGCTCGCCTAAATCCGCCCAAAACCGGGCGGATTTAGGCGAGCAGGGCCCTGCGCGCCGGTAAGCCTATTTTACATAGGCCTACCGGCGTGTGCAGAGCCCCGGGACTCGCGTAAGTCCCGGGGTTCTCCGAGGGGGGCGTGTCGAGGGCGTGTCGGGGGCGGGCCCGGTCGTCACGGCGTTTAGGGGGCGTGTCGGCAGCGTTTTGGGGGCGGGTACGGGGGCGTGGCTACGGCCCGGGGCGGTCCGGGGGCATGGCTGCGCCCTCCGTACCCGCCCCCAGGTCGCGTCCCGGCGCGCAAGAGGCCCGCTGGTGCGCGGAGATTTACGCCTCCCTCTGGGAGGCGTAAATCCCCTGACAAAGGTAAGGGGGGGGCTTAGACAGGGCCGGGTGGGTGGGTTAGGTAGGGGAAGGGAGGGGAAGGTGAGGGGAGGGAACGGGGGTAGGCTGCGCGGCTCGGCGCGCGCCGGCTATACAAAATCGATAGCCTTGCACGCGCCGATCCCGGATTTTAGCGGATACGTGCGGCTCCGCGCGTATCTACTAAAATCCAGCGTACTTTTGTTTGCGCCTGGAGCGCCAACAAAAGTACGCCTATGCGCGCTATTTGAAAATCTACCCCAATATGTCTTTCACTGCATGAATGGAAATAGCCATTTTTATAACATACGTGCATATATGCACTCATGGAATAAAAACAACTGTATGCACATACATGTGTGTGCAATTTTATATGGACACGTGCATATGCGTGTAAATGGCACTTCTACCATGGAAGTGGGGGGATTTTGCTAGGCATGTGCGCCAACGCAAATACCCTTTTCCCGAGTTTGCTCCCAGTTTGCTCCAGAAAAGGAGAGGTCTTCCTAACCCTCTTAACTAGCCTCACTTTCACCCTATTAGCCCTGACCCTTTAAATCCCACTGATTAGCCCAGATATTTCTATTTTAATAATTACATGCCATCCATAGTAGAAATAAAGTTAAGCCATAGGGGACCTGGCGCGCTTGTGCACGTTAATACGTGCATACTTCAGGTTACAGACCCAGAATGCCCATGTCCCACCCATGCCTTGCCCAGACTCCGCCCTCATCCTGCCCCTTTTTTGACTTCCAAGTTTGTGCGCATACCAAGAGATATGCGTATACTGACTCGGGCACCTCTTAAAATCTCTGCGCCGCGCACTGGTCCAAGATATTCACATATCTCTGGGCTTTGGTGCGTGTAGGGCTTTTAAAATCCACCTGTATGTTTGTTTTTAGTTTTGTCCAGCAATATGATTAATTGCTTTTTCACTTAGAAAGAGTGCACATTCTTTTTTTAGCTCTGATTATTTGGCCAATAATTCGTAAAAAAAGAATACAACCAGCTTGTGAAGAGGTGCATATGGACAAGATATCAGGTATGTGCTTCACATTTGGTTATACCAACATCAGTGAAGCTTGAACAATGTATATCCATAATGCTGTCTACCTTAAGCTGACATACCAACAAGATGAATAAATGGATAAATTTAAGGATGATTCAACAAGATCTAGAAGTCTCTTGGATCAATGGGATTAGTGTTCATGATCCAAAAACTATCTAGAAGGTCACTGGAAAGAAAACAAGTATGTTTTTATAAGAACATAAGAAATTGCCATGCTGGGTCAGACCAAGGGTCCATCAAGCCCAGCATCCTGTTTCCAACAGAGGCCAAAACCAGGCCACAAGAACCTGGCAATTACCCAAACACTAAAAAGAACCCATGCTACTGATGCAATTAATAGCAGTGGCTATTCCCTAAGTATAATTGATTAATAGCCATTAATGGACTTCTCCTCCAAGAACTTATCCAAACCTTTTTTGAACCCAGCTACACTAACTGCATTAACCACCTCCTCTGGCAACAAATTCCAGAGCTTTATTATGCATTGAGTGAAAAAGAATTTTCTCCGATTAGTCTTAAATGTGTTACTTGCTAACTTCATGGAATGCCCCCTAGTCCTTCTATTATTCGAAAGTGTAAATAACCGAGTCACATCTACTCGTTCAAGACCTCTCATGATCTTAAAGACCTCTATCATATCCCCCCTCAGCCGTCTCTTCTCCAAGCTGAACAGCCCTAACCTTTTCAGCCTTTCCTCATAGGGGAGCTGTTCCATCCCCTTTATCATTTTGGTCGCCCTTCTCTCTACCTTCTCCATCGCAACTATATCTTTTTTGAGATGCGGCGACCAGAATTGTACACAGTATTCAAGGTGCGGTCTCACCATGGAGCGATACAGAGGCATTATGACATTTTCCGTTCTATTAACCATTCCCTTCCTAATAATTCCTAACATTCTATGTGCTTTTTTGACTGCTGCAGCACACTGAGCCGACGATTTTAAAGTATTATTTTTGGATTTTGTTTAATGTTGTGATAATGGATTTAAAGAAAATAAAATGGTGGGAAATATAAATTCTGATGGGAGTAAAAACAGTTATCAAAAACAAAAAAAAAAACACCTATGAGACAAAAATGGTGAATGCTTATTGGTGAGGAAGCATTGGTAAAGAATGATTTTAAGTAAGATCTATGAGGTAAGGTTATACAAATGGCTATCTTTTCCTCCATCATGTTTTATTTTTCAGCTTTGCTGTCAAGGAAGCACTCTTACCTGGTTTAGAAAGCAGGTTTTCTACCCCTTCTTCTATTCCTGTTGTGTTTATGGTAAGTCATTGTAAATTTGGCAGTGGCAATGGCTCTGATATAAAAATTGGCAATGGATGAGAAGCAGTAAAAAACCTTCTCTAGTAGCAGGTGCGGTCCAAGGAAGAGAGCTAGAGAAAAGCTTTGAGAAAGTGAAAGTGATCAAGACA
This sequence comes from Rhinatrema bivittatum, assembly GCF_901001135.1. NCBI lineage: Eukaryota > Metazoa > Chordata > Amphibia > Gymnophiona > Rhinatrematidae > Rhinatrema > Rhinatrema bivittatum. The sequence goes on from NC_042615.1 coordinate 367,866,140, forward strand.
AAAGGGACTCTTATGCGTGCACAGGGGGGTGCACAATTATGCAACCTGCGTGCGCCGAACCAAGCAGCCTGCCTCCATTCCCTCCGAGGCCACTGCAAAATCGGAGCGGCCATGGAGGGAACTTTTTTTTTGGTCCCACCCCTTTCCCTCCCTTCCCCTATCTAACCCACCCCCCAGCCCTAACTAAATCCCCCCCACACCTTATTTCATGGAGTGACGCCTGCTGCCAGCTCCCTGCCCCGGCAGAGGCCGCTGTGCTGGAGCACTTGGCTCCGCCCCTGGACCGCCATCACTCCTCCGGCCCCGCCCACAGACTGCTGTCACATCCCCGGGCATGCCCCCAGGCCTGCTGCCATGCCCTCAGACACGCCCCTGGCCAGTCCCTTATTTGAAGCCCCGGGACATAGGCACGTTCCAGGGCTTGCGCGCGCTGCCGAGCCTTTGCAAGATAGGCTCGGCACGCGCTGGGGGAGCTTGGGGCAGGTTTTTGGGGGTTATGCACGTATCTTATGTGCGTACCCCTTTGAAAATCTGCCCCTATGGGTATAAATGGATACTGATGATGGATGAAAATGATGAGGTGGTGGTATTGACGATGCCACAGCACAGCTGGAGGTGATATGGGGGTTCAACTGACAGGGACTTCACCATGACTAGAGCAGGGTAACCAAAAAAAAGTTTTCATTTGTGTCATTTCTTTTCCTATATTTTTTTGTTTCATTCTCTGTCATTTCGTTTTATCACAGACTAAATCATTTTAGCATGCACTAAAACATTTACTTGAGCAAGTTAAACGATAAGACAGTGACTTTTAAACTGGCGTGTGGGCGCACATGTGCGCACGTTTGTCAGCCCACGCCCAGGGATGCACCTATTTTACAACATACGCATGTATATGCGAGCATGTTATAAAATAGCCAAGCTATGCACACATGTACACTGAACTGTGAGTGCGTGCCTGTGTGCACAAATCCTTGTTCTATCGCAAAAGTGGGGGAATTTTAAAAGGACGGGCACTGATGCATTTGCCAGTTTTACCAGTTAGCTCTCAGTTCACCCAGTAACAGGTAGGTCCTCCAACCCTCTCTAGTTTCATAGCCTGTGTACTCCTAGTTATCCCAGACTCTTTATAAATCCCTCCGAAACGGCTTGTTATTTTTTTTTTTTTTACTTACATGCCATCCATAGCAGAAATAAAGTTTTGTGGCAGGGGGCCTCATTGGATCGCCTAAGTATTTATGTGCACATTTCTGATTAGAGTCTCTAAACGTGCATGTACTGCCCACATCTTGCCCCCTTTTGAAAAGTTCCAAGATGTGAGCGCAGCAGCGTTTACATGCTTATCTGGATTCTGGATGGCTTTTAAAATCCTCTTGGCGCGTGCGAGCCCAACATATTCACACATCCCTTAATTTTAGTGCACCTTGAGTTTTTTTAATTCATCTTTTAGAGGGTAGATTTCAAAGTACTCTGCAGAGCCCTATATTCTCTCGTATCTGGTTCATGCAGATTATAAAATACCTGTATGCCCACCCCCCAACATACATGTGCACCATCCTTCACAATGCACTCCACAAAGATAATCCCGCATGGCTCAACAATATGCCACGTTTCCGCACCTCTAATCGCCCCACTAGAACCGCTCTCGCAGGCTCCTTGTACACACCGCCCCTCAGAACTGCACACCTCACCATCACCAGAGAAAGGGCTTTCACCATTGCCGGCCCCACACTCTGGAACTCACTTCCCTCCTACCTACGTCTTGAACCCTCCCTGCACACCTTCAAAAAAGGCATCAAGACATGGCTTTTTAGGCAAGCATACTCAGATGCCAACCAGACATAGCCGCTTCTCCCCTCCGTCCCCCCCCCCGTGAAAGGAATCATGGAATTGATGTAAATTAACTACTCTGCGTATCATCCTTTTAAAGAAATTGTTGTATATTATTATGGTTCCTCTCTTCTTCTCACTCTGCTGCCCTATTTTTCCTGCTTTCCTCACCCCCTCCCCCCTCTCCTCCCTCTTCTCGTCTGCTCCCCTTCCCCCCTTCGCATTTTTATTGTATTTTCAGCCTTCTAAGTTCTTTGTAAACTGGCCTGATGTGCTCCACGAATGTCGGTTTATTTTAAAAGTGTTAAATAAATAAATAAATAAATAAATAAATAAATGTGCATGTTTCAGTTCATGTGAATATTAGCAATGCATTGAATTTATGTATTTTTTCTGCCTATTATAAAAATTAGGGATGTGAATCGTTTTTCTAACAAATTGAAATATCGTACGATATTTCTAAATTCGTTAGAAATCAGTTAAAAGAAAGAAACGATCAATTTTACCCCTGATTTTTCGTAAAAATCATTTTTCGGGTTAGTGTGTGCTAACTCATGTTAGAGCGCACTAACAAAAAAACATTTATTTTGTTACTTTCTGTTAATTTTTGCTATTTTCACTAAAAAATATTTTGCTATTTTCACTAAAAAAAAAGGGGGAAACACAGGAAAACAATTTTTTTTCCTGTGGCCAGACGATCCCGAAAGCGGGAACGATCAGGCACCCGATTCACATTCCTAATAAACATACATGCGTATATTATACATATGAAAAAATATAATTTGTTTGTATAAAACTGATTTATACTAGGAAGAAGGTACATTTTTAAATATGCACACATACTTGAAATTGCCAGTTTGCTGATAGTTCCACCAGTTCACCCAGTCCATCTCCAGTTCATTGAGGTCCTCCTAGTACTTTACTTTTAGCTCCCCCAGTTCACCCAGATCTTTTACCCAACAATAGCAGACAAAGACAAGTCTGATATCATTTATGCTAGATAATTAGCAGGTGTAAAATTGCACAAATAAATAGCCTAATGTATTCACATAAATCTCTTATAAAATAGTAACTTTTGTGTGTACATCTTGTCTTCACTCTGGAATGCCCCTAGACTAGTATTTCCTAACCCTTTCCTGTAAGCATATCTATCCCGTCAAATTTTCAGGTTGCCACAATGATTATGCATGAGGTAGATTTGCATACACAATGTCTCCAATGTATGCAAATCTATCTCATGCATATTCATTATGGATATCCTGAAGACTTGACTGATTAGGTGTGCTTCCAGGAGAGGCTTAGGAAACACTGCCTTAGACTGCCTCTTGTTTTGTGTAGATAAATGTATGTATGAAAATGAAAATAGTCACACACTTTTGATGTTTACAAAATAGCATGAATGCACGTGTATGCTAATTTTACATGCATACCTCCTTTGAAAATTAACTCAATGCGTGCTAAACAAAATTAAACAATATAAATGGCAGCATGTCCTTAGGACAGATGATGAGAACTGCTTTCCTTTAATTGCTTGATATTTTTCCACTATTTCCACTATTTGAGCAATATGCTGTGTATGTGACAGAACGTGCAGCATAGGTTCCAACATCCTGGCACTATTAATTTTTTTACAGCCCTTAAATATATCCCAGTGGAAAATACTGTCCTCAGAATACAAAAAAAAATCTAATTTGTAGAAATGTGCTAATTTCTTCAAATGAAATATGTTAAATAATTTTCTGAACCTGTAAAAATTCTGAAGATTCATCAGATTGGTCCAGCAAACCATTATGCAGAAATCCACAGTAGATTAAAAAGATTCAGGTTTTTGTTTCTTTTTAAATCCAGCTAAGAGGTATGAGGGTAAAATAGCCAATTACCACTGCTTTGATTTTATACTATGTAATTAAGGTAGCCAATGCCATATAATTGCAAGATATTTTGCTCCTCCTATCATATATCTATAACACTACACTCATAATCTTATTCTTCTTCAGTACTGATTGATTAAAAGAGAACACTCAAAATCCATTTAGATGTTACAGAAAGTAGGGCATGTTTCTTCTTTCCTATCAAGCTGTGTGTTGTCAGGTAGCCAAGCAAGGCTTGAAAATCATTCACAATTCATGCAGATAAAACATTTGATGACTGCTATAATATTAAGAAATATGGCATTTACATAAAACTATACTTGGAATGAAAGGATGATGGAAGTCTGGAAAATGCAATTCTTTTAAAAGAAAAAAAAGAAGGCTAAGTTCCATTGCAATCCTATCTTTGAAGTTTTCCTCAGAATAAGTAGATTTGTATTTTCTTTCAACATGATCACCTGAAAAATTATTCCAATAGAAGAGAATATTAAATTAGAAAAAAAATATCTCAAGCAAAACTTGTTTTTATGTTAGTTTATCAAATAATGAAAATTTAAGATTATGGAGAGAATAATTTTCAAAAGCCATTTACCTGGGTAAAAATGGATATACCAGGGTTAAAAGGCTGTCTGAAAATTTATCACCTCCAGCCTGGTTAAATGTTTGCATGGAGTTCCACAACAGTCACTCTTCAGTGCTCAGAAATAAGGAAATTCCCAGGAATAAGAGTTACTTTCCTCAACCTAGGAAAATCTCAGTCCTTCTACTTCTCAACCTTACATTAGAGAACAAAGATACAATTGATATCTTCAGACTTACAGTCACCTGCCTGACTCTCTGGGAGAAAGAGAGAATTTAGAGACCATTGGGGCTGATTTAATACAGTGCACTGAGCTGAGCGAACTGTTAACCTGCAGTCAGATGCGGGTAGAATAGGTGCTAATCAATCCCCTAATGCAATAAGGGGATTAGCGCTTATTCAATGCGCATTCAATGCAGAGTGAATCTAATAGCGCTCATCACATGCAAATGCATGTGAATGAGGCTATTAGGCATTCACTCCCAATGCAAAAAAAAAATGTGCATCTCGGACACACATTTAACTGTCATCTATTAACGCCTGCCAGGAGCAGGCATTAATAGCTGTGTGCATCAAAAAAAGATGAAAACTAAAAGAAATAAAACAGTTAAAAAAAATTGACAGTTGGACTCATCACAAAAAATGATGCTGTGTTTATCGGTATCTATTTACCTTTCCGGCGGACAGCCACGAAAACCAACGCCGATAAACCCGGCGTTGGTTTTCATGACTACCGTTCGCCGCTAAACACCAGCGCCGAGTTTATCAGCGTCAGTTTTCCTTAACGGTGGACAGCCACGAAAACAGACGCCGATAACCTCGGTGTCGGTTTTCCGATGAATGGTAGTCACGAAAACCAACGCTGGGTTTATCGGCGTTGGTTTTCGTGGTTGTCCGCCGGAAAGGTAAACAGACACCGATAAACTCGGCGTCGGTTTTTGTGACTGGTGTACGGCAGTCACGAAAACCGATTGGGTTCTCGTTAGCAAGGAGGCACTAGGGTCGCGGATGACCATAGCACCTCCTTGCTAACGCGACCCCCACCATTTAAATATTGATTGTCACTGATCTTGGGGGCGCCTGGGGAGTGTTAAGAGAGCAGGCACTGACTGTTCAGTGCCTGCTTTCTACGCGTTTATTACATCAGCCCCTTTGTCTTTCGGCCTGCAGTAGACTCACATGCCCACAACAGCTCATTTGCTGTTTGTGTGGCTTGCTGAAGACCATACATTTCTGAACATTCTGGATACACTAGGAGGTCAATATTAAAAGCTGGATCTTTAAGTAACCTGGCTGGAAATAACTTAACTGGTGAAGTTACAAGGAATATTTTATGTCACTGAATATACACATATAAATCTGCACTTAGCCATATAAGTTATAACTGGTTAAGTTTAGACTTGTTCTATGGCATGTCTATCTTAGCTGGTAAAATTATGTAGCTAAGACTGAATATCAGTAGTTACAGTTGCATAATTTATGCGGCTAAGTTGCTCCTTCCCAATCTGCCCAATACATGCTCACAACTTATGCAGTTAACATTTTAGCCATATAAGTGATTTATGCAGCTAAACTATGGCTGCTGAATACAGGCACGTATTCAATGGCCACTTCTTAGCCACCTAAGTTACACTTATATGGCTAAATAGCACTGAACGTGCTTGAATATTGAACTTCCGAAATCTCCGTTTATTTCCTATGCACAATCTGTTCTACCACATACCAACAGGGGCTTTCCTACAAATAGATCATGCTTCCCTTTACTTGAAATTATGGGGCAGATTCTAAAATATACGCGCATGGCGTACATTTGTGCATGCAACCTGGAGCGCACAAACGTACGCCCAATTTTATAACATGAGTGCACAGCCGCGCGCATGTTATAAAATCAGGGGTCGGCGTGCACAAGGTGGTGCACACTAGTGCACCTTGCACGCGCTGATCCCTCAGGGAAATCAGCTGGCTTTCCCTGTTCCCTCCCCCCCCCACCTTCCCCTACATGTCCTGCCCCCCCAGCCCGGAAAAAAAAACCCATACCTTTTTTTTTTTACAAGTTACACCTGCAGAGACCGGCGTAACTTGCAGCCCAGCGGCCTTGCAGAGGCCTCTGGCCACACACCCTTACACGCGTCCCGGGGCTTTACGTGTGCTGCCGGGCCTTTTGAAAATAGGCACAGCACGCATAGGGCTTTTAAAATCTGCCCCTATATGTCTTCTATTAAGGACACATATTTGTTTAGTAAGGCATCGTAAGGGGTCCTTACATGCAGTTAAACAGATTTCAGTGTTCCATAATCGAAATGAATACTGAATCTTTAGCTGGCAGCAGTAAGTCAGTAGGTATGTAAATCTACCACATTCATTTTCATTGTGGCAACCTGAACATTGCAGTTGTTCCATATCAACGAGTGACCATGTCACCTGAACCACCTGCTAGCAGGTCTATGACTAGGTACTTTGAATGGTGTCCTCCACCTAAGTGTCACTCATCAACTACAGGACCATACCAAGAATCTAACAATTATAGAGACCCCCTAGATCTCCAAAAGATGGCTCTAGATCCCTGCTCTTTATTTAACCGGCTAGCAGGGAAAAACCATCCCTACAGCACTTCCACTAGAGGATGGCTTAGGTGGTCTAATCCCTGTTTAGAAGTGGGAAGCTAGGAGAGGAGCAGGAGTGATCATGTTGGTTTAACATTTGAGGAGTGAGGATCTCTTTTAGGCTTCCCTATCTGAGTTAGGGCCTACCAACTTAACTTGGAATTTTTTTGAAGAGGAGGTCCCTTTCAGTGAACTTCCTGCCTGTAAGGATCTGCCTCCGGTTTTGAATAAGTGATTTCTTTTAGAATTTGGCTAATTTGTGGATCTTATGTAAACTATAAAGTCCAATGCCTCAATTATAAATCCCTCTTGTAATTAATAATTTGCAACCATACAGGGAAAATAAAATAATAGATACCAAGCTCTGGTGTCCGGTACTGTATTATGGATAATAACCATTTACTCGGTTATCACTCACATTGTACAACAGTACCATTTTTACTTTATATGATGTAAAATCATAATTGCTTATAGTTCTGTTTTCTATTTTTTTGTTTTTAATGCAATTTAAATGTTCAATGTCCCTGTGTTAATCATTTTTCAAATTGCCATAGCTCCTCCGGTGAAAACGCTTATTTAAAACTTCATCTCATCTAAAGGTATTAAACTTATCTCATAAATTGCCTCAGGTGGTAGTTATTCTCGACAGCAGCTGCTTGGTACAAATAATCACTCCAAGTAATAAATCATGCCCACCTGATACTGCCAGTGTTTCAACGCTTATCGTCTGCTTCAGGGGCTAGAGAGCTAAGTGCGGACAAAAATAAACACTATCAATTTTGATTGCCAAACACCAAATGCGAGATAATAATTTTATATGACTTACTTTAATGCTGTTTCATCTTCCTCTCTTAACCGCCACCAACCATTAGTCATAAAATTGTGAATTAACAGCGGACTTTAGAGGAAACATTTAGGAATTGAGCAAAATGGACACTGATCTCAACTTAGAAGTGGCCATCGAAGTAAAGAAATATGTAAGTTGATTTTATTCAATGCAGTGGGTGGCTTCCGCTTCCAGGAAAGAAAGTGATTGGTTGGAGACTGTGTAAAAATTGCCGTGATTTGGTCCAATGCCGTCCGATAGAAAAGTGTCAGTTAAAAGAGGAAGATGAAACAGTTTGTCCACTCAATCTGGACAAGAGAAAAGGGAAAATTCCAGATGTCCTTTTGAATACATTGAACATTTACTGGCTCCTTCACATTCTGCTTACTGGAGTCGATTAGTACTAATATCACCAATGTTGGCTGCTCTGTGACTATTTTAGGACAGCAAGGATTTTCTGTCTGTGGTCACTGGAAACAATGGGTTCAGTTATTCTCCCAGCCCACTTGCCCTGAAGCACCATTCATAAAATGTCATTCCTACATCCATTGGCCTTGCTGACCACAAACAAAATAGTTGTTTTTGTCTCAGTTCTTAGGGTCTTGAATCTCTCTTGTATTAGACAGATGGTGGGGTGAAAATCTTGCTTATCTCTTCCCTTATGTTCCTGGGATCCTGGGTGTAGGGTTTCATGAAATGGAGTAAGAATCTATCTCCAAGCCTCTATTGAAGGGAAGGAATATTTCCCTTATCCTAACCTGATATGGGAATACGTTTGAGGCTGGATCTTTCAGCATCACCTTTTTTGGTCAGGAGGCTTGCTTGCCTTCATAAAGTGGTCTGTTCAATGAATTGTTTCCTCTAACTTAATGAGTGCTTACTGATTATCCCTTTCTTTGGAATGGACTATTAAAGCTCCAAAACTACCATTTTGGCCACTGATTCTTTCAAGTATTCAGATAGATTCAGCCCATGGCAACACGTATCTTCATGTATTGCACTTGGCACCTCATCTTGAGGATGAACTGGGCCTCCCAATATTGTCAGCAGTAGGTTAATAGGATTTTGCAGAGGTGATATAAGATTGCTGCCATCACTTTGGCACAGATTCTCGCATCTGGGTCTCAGAAGACACTGTAAGTCACTTGTGCCTCATTTGTCAGGAAAGGAACCAGGTAAATGGCTCCTGGTTAAGTGGCCAAGCTGTCTCTTCGTCTAATATTTCAAAAGTTGCATACAGCTAAACCAGGATCAGAAGACATCACATATGAATGAGGGTTTGATTTGTGTATGAGAAACAGTATGGTATTCTCTCCTCCACCCAATATTTTACTTGTGCTCACTAAAGCCAAAAATGCAATACCTGCCACAAACCAATTTTAAAGTAAATATTCTCAGAAACCACTCTTTCAAGACCTTTACTGACACAAGACAAACTACAGAAATGTGTACTTAGGTCTGGTTTTTACTCTCCTGTATTGCTCTCTGTTATCCTTTAACCTCTCCTCTTGGGATCCAGTAGCAATCCTAGTTCTCCTCTCAGCACTGTTAGTCAATTCAATATGCCAGCCTTACCATGATCCAATTTTGAAGATGGGAACTAGAGTCCAGGGGGAAATAGAACTGAGCAGGCTTGTTTTAGCATGCACACATTTTAGCTTTCCCAGTGCCATGTACTGTTCTCACACTAGTTAGCATTTGCTTTTGTGGATTAATATGCATATTTTTAGCATGGGCACACTATTGAGGAAATATTTCACTGTGCACATGCTAAAATTCACTCCTTCATATGCTTGCTAAGTGGCAGTTTTTTGTGAACATTAAACTTTTACCAGTTCACACACTACAAAAAATTAGTGCAAGTTCTATTTCCTTGGTTACTACATTAAAATTAGCACAGAGTATGCTATTTTTTAGCATATGCTAAATGGCTTTAATGCACACACTAAATTTTATTACATATGTCCCAAAGTGTCTTCCAATTTAAAGACTTTGTCTATAGGCTTTCCCAAATTCAATTCACAAGAAAGCAATGCAGGTAAATCATGAGACTTTCCTAATCCCTAAGAGAAGTATAAGAATATATTTAATATTAGTTTTTTTAGTAGATCTTGCCAAAATAGTGGAACACAATTTTTTGATTAAGTGATAAAAAGTGCCTTCATTGTATCCTGCGGCTATTTCACATCAGCATTTATTCCCTATATTCTCTCATTTAATTTTGGGGGACAGTGTCCTCTCATAGAGAGGCATGCAACACAGATGAGCTTGGCCAGAATGCTATAGCAACATAGTTTCCAATGATATGTATTTATGCATGCGCATGCACAGGCATGGACATGTACCTGAGAAACCACAATGCTTAACAAACCCTCCCTCACCAAAAAAAAACAACAACCCATAATCTATTCCTGTATGAAATGGCTGAAACCATATGCACATCCACGAGCTGATGGGTTACATATACATATCTTTAAAATCTATCCTCTCCTTGACCTACAAAGAATGTATTCCTTGAGCTTTGCAAAATATAAGCCAATTACAAGCACAAAGATTTTCATATAAAACAACAAATCTCTCTAATTATTGTCAAATTAAAGTCCAATGCACCACTATCTGTCAAAGAAAAGGTCACTGTTAAAATTGTTAGACACTAATCCAATAGCAATTTGAGCTAGCAGCAACAAACTGAGTCATGAGGTACTGTTTTGGCAAAAGAAAATTGTTTATAATCAGTTTCTTTCCAGGACATGTACTATAGATTGACTCTAATACTCTAGGAGCTGCAGATCTGTATATATACTGTGATAAATTATCAACTCCATTACATAGTATATGATGGCTGAAAAAAACAAAATGGCCCATCCAGCCTGCCCAGCACGGTTTACAGGGTTGTAACTCCTGCTCTGTGCAGGTTACAGTATGTATGCTCTCATTTTTCTTTCTCAATGTACAAATGCTTTTCCTGACATTACCGATATCTGGGTGTCCTTCATCTCCATTCACAATTCTGGCTGTTATCCTGGCCAGGAGGGTGAGACAGTGGCAATGCAGTCCATCTGAGTCTATCACCTTCAGCAAGATGATTTTACACAGAATTAAAAAATATATATAATGTAAAACATTCAAAAGTTACATAAGTTAATATCGAAACTGAAAATGTTTTTCTCTTCTTTGTGGTCATCTGAGATATCTTTCCATCTAGTATTGTTCTTGCTTTCTCCTCATGTGGATACTTGAGCTCAGCGTAGTTTCATATAAGTGGAAATGCAGAGGCCTAAATTTAAAGAGTGCCAGCTTTGTTATGGAAGAGCATCTTAAGGAGGCACTGACAGGATGGGGAGATCTAGGTGAAATAGAAGAACAGTTGGTTAAAATAAAATGAGTCATTGTATAGGCAGCAAATCTTGAGGAGGTAATTTTTAAATTAATGTATATAGTCTGTTTATTTTTTGCCATGGGGGAAAAAGGGAGGAGGGGCATGGGTTGGGTTAGGGGAAACAAGGCAAAGTACATGCAGGAACTTAATTTTGAAATTCCAGCATGTACTGCCCTGTACTTACTTTGTGCTTTCTCTGGAGTAGGTGCAAATTCCATGGCTATTTTTGTGCCCCTGGTCCTTACTGGTCCTAAATTTTCAAGGGAAAGGACCTATGGGTACATAGTTGATAGTAGAGAAAATTAGCTTAAAGGTCCACAGAAAGAAGTATCTGAAATGTCTCCATGATGTTTGAAAATTATTCCTATGCAGTTATATGTATACAAACAAATTCAGGTTCCATAGGTTTTTTAGGCTGCCCTAACTTCCCTGTTGTTGAACCACAAACTGACTCAGAAATCATCTGGGCCAATATGGTGAATGACATCTCTGGAATTTAATTATGAAGATCTTTAAAATTTTAATAAAGATGTGAAGCATGGCAAGGAGTTTGCTTCTAATTTTAAATAGTAAAGCAATCTCACTGACAACGGAAAGTCAATTCTACTGCCATGAGGCATCCATAGGCAGAGCCATATGACATTTGATTAATACCCATGCAGTCATTGTATTGACTAAACCAAATTTTCAGTGTCTTTTGGAAGCTTCATAGTACATTTAGTGCCTGTCTATTACTTGTGCAAGGTTTTTGCACGATTTGTGTTGTCTACTAGATCAGTACAGAAAAAAACCTATTGAAAAGTAACTATAATAATTATATAGTCCCTGTATGAATAAAACTGTTGCAAAGTTCAACTCATTTGTTAGATGCTCACTCACCACATTCAAGAGCGGAAGCTTGATAAACCCAAGCTGTTTTATTTTCTTTAATGCAACAGCAATATATAATCAAAGGCTTGAATTCCAAGATCCCAAATTAATAGTGTTTGTTGTTTCTTTGTGTTACTGCAGATGTTTGAATAATTTTTAGAAGTTTTTTTCTCCATTTCCTGTTTCTTTACTTGTTAAATAACTGAAAAAAAAGACAACAGTAATTATTAAAATGTACTTCATTCAAACAATGCTTTAAAAAAAAAAAAAAAAACAATTTTATTTTGAGAATCAGGATTTCATCACAGGGGATTGTGACAAAAGCTTTTGAAAAATATAATAGAAAAAAGATATCTGGAGTTGATAGCGATTACTTGCACAACTCAGATAGAGTTCTTTCAGTCTGCCCGATGAAAGCAGACAACTGATGAAAACTGAAAGATATGGAATAATACTAGCCCTGGCCTCCAGTAAACCAGGAAGAAACTCTAATTACTGGGGGTCAATGTCATAGTCCCATATCTATTTATTTATCTTAAAATTTTTATGTTCTGCCAATAATGGTAATGTTGTGCTAGGAGGATTACAATTAAACATAAAATACAATGATAAAATAAAGAGAAAATCATGTACCATCAAAAAATGGTAAATCCTATAATGGAATCTGTATTAAATCTTATGTGGAAGTGTCTGAAAAGGCTTCTTGAAAAAGCACTCACTCTGAGGTAGATCTTCAAAACATACGCGCGCGTACTTTTGTTCGCACCACCGGCGCGAACAAAAGTGCACCAGATTTTATAAGAACCGCGCGTAGCAGCGCGTATCTTATAAAATCCGGGGTCGGCGTGCGCAGGGCTGTGCAAAATCGGAAGCCTGCACGTGCCGAGCCGCGCAGCCTGGGGTAGATTTTCAAAGGGGTATGCGCGTAAGATACGCGTGTACCCCTCGAAAACCTACCCCAAAACCCCACCTGTGCGCGCCCAGCCTATTTTGCATAGGTTCGACAGCGCCATGTGTGTTCACCGGGAACCATGCCCACACGTGGGTATTAGAATTCCCCTTTTAGTGAGCCCTCGGGGAACAGAAAAGTATCTATATTGCCTGAATGTAATCTACTTTGAAGTGCCTGAACAAGTGGAGTATAATTAAAATAAAAACATGTTTTTCTTGCCTGATGCTACCTGTGCCTGGAGTTTCCCCTTGCTATAAGAATCTCTCTTGAGCTTGGAGGCAGGGGAGTTCTGGTGTTTTTTTTTTTTTTTTACTACTAGTGCTACCAGAAGAAGTACTCGGGTTTGCCCTTGTGGATGGACTTTCCAGATGCAGACAAAGCATTTCCTCTGCCTTTCTGATTATTATTGGAATCACAGTAGCCATCTTTTGATCTCATTTCCTGTGGCATGATGGAATTCAATTTTACACAGTAATGCAGTCACCATGCAGGTCTAGGGAAAGGGCTTTTTCCTTTCACAATATGTATGTAGTGTATACTCTTTGCACCCCCCCCCCCCCATACACACACACACACTCTCACACATACACATGTGTGTAGACTGTAGAGAGTGGAAAAGTTCAAATAGTAGACAAGCAGAGAATGTGGTGCATATAGGCACACACCTGTTCAAAAGTGTGCCACGTGCTGGCTAGGGCCTGCCTGCTATTATTTTCCACAGATGAAAGTTTATGGATAAAGAGCACACACACTGTAATATTGTTTCCTGCTGCAAGAACTGACTTACAAAAATTGAAGCCAAGTTCACTTATACTGCTTTCTCTAGTCACTGTTTTAGAAAGACAGACACATGCCATACTGGGTCAGACCAAGGGTCCATCAAGCCCAGCATCCTGTTTCCAACAGTGGCCAAACCAGGCCACAAGAACCTGGCAATTACCCAAACACTAAGAAGATCCCATGTTACTGTTGCTAGTAATAGCAGTGGCTATTTTCTAAGTCAACTTAATTAATAGCAGGTAATGGACTTCTCCTCCAAGACTTATCCAATCCTTTTTTAAACCCAGCTACACTAACTGCACTAACCACATCCTCTGGCAACAAATTCCAGAGTTTAATTGTGCATTGAGTGAAAAAGAACTTTCTCCAATTAGTTTTAAATGTGCCACATGCTAACTTCATGGAGTGCCCCCTAGTCTTTCTATTTTCCGAAAGAGTAAATAACTGATTCACATTTACCCATTGTAGATCTCTCATGATTTTAAACACCTCTATCATATCCCCCCTTAGCCATCTCTTCTCCAAATCTCTTTTTGCACACTAATCTCGCTCTCTACTTTGTCTGCAGTAGATTAAAAAAGTTAAACTTCACTGCACACAGCACACAGAAATCTCAGACATCAATAATGAAATAAATTTGTCAGGCTAAGTCTTGGACTTAGTCAGACAAAGCACTGGATTTAAAATTCCACTGGTCTGACCATCCCAGATTTAGCTGAGTGGGGCAGATTGTGGGAAAATAGTGGCCCGGGGGATTTTTCTCCATACTGGCCCATGGGTACCCAATTACATATGCAATATAATTTACATATATAATTTACATATAATTTACATATATATATACACACCCCTTTATTTCGGCATGGTCCTCCCGTATCAACACAGTACTATTTGCCAAAACTCAAAGAATAACAACCCCACCTATGAAAAAGAATACCACAAATATTACACCAGAATCTAAAATATCAATACACCTCCTATCAGGTAAACAGAACAGGCCAAGCTACTACAGATCCCTACAGAGAAACCACATGCTAAAAGAATGCTTCATCTCAGTCTTTGCATGCAGAACACAAACTCTCACCAAATACAGAATAAATCCACCATAAAGTATAAATAGAAATGTGCAGACAAAAACTAAACTGTAAAACGTATCACACCAGACTCTATACAGTGCAACAATGGAAAAAGAAAAGTGTCACCATTCCTCATGAAACAATCAATAAAATCAAGATATATAAATCATGAATCATAATTATAAAATCATAATAATAAAATAATTTCAAAACAGCTGATGAATAGAATATCCAATAATTAAAGACTCAAGCAAATTTTGAAACCTTTACCAAACACCAATACAATATTTCAAACAGCAGACACATACTACCCAATAATTAAAATGGTAGTCAATCAAGAAAAATGAACTTAAAAAGCCACTTTTACTTACCCTCTCCAGCAGTTCTCCTACTCCTTTCCCTTGCAGGCCACACCAGAAGCAGATGCTGAAGCTGTCCTCACGGTCCTCTTCCTTAGGGACCACAACCAGTCTCTTCTCTCTCTCTCTCACACACACACACACATACACACACCAGTCATCCCCTCAAGACCAGTTTCTGTCTCTCATACACCAATCATCTCCCCAACCAGTCTCTCTCTCTCTCACACACACATACCAGTCATCTCCCTGATCAGTCTCACACATACACACATCACCTCTCTGGCCAGTTTCTCTCAATCACACAATGCTCTCGCTCCCTCTTACACACAGGATTTCAATCACATACATGCTCTCTCTATTTCACTTACACACTAGCTCTCAATCACACACATGTTATATCTCACTTGCAAACAGGCTCAATCACACACATGCCCTCTCTCACAGCCACAAGCCAGCCAAAAACATGCTCCATCTCTCTTGCACACACACATTGACATACACAAGCACCCTCCCTGACTCACATATACACCACACAGATACAGAAGCACCCTCCCTTCTCACATACACATTATGGGGTAGATTTTCAAAAAATGCGAATAGGCGTACTTTTGCTGGCGCATCAGGCGCAAGCAAAAGTACGCTGGATTTTAGTAGATACGAGCGGAGCCGCGCGTATCCACTAAAATCCTGGATCGGCGCGCGCAAGGCTATGAATTCTGTATAGCCGGCGCGCGCCGAGCCGCACTGCCTACCCCCGTTCCCTCCAAGGCCGCTCCGAAATCGGAGCGGCCTTGGAGGGAATCCTCTAACGCCCTCCCCTCATCTTCCCCTCCCTTCCTCTATCTAACCCACCCGCCCGGCCCCTGTCTACACCCCCCCCCTTACCTTTCTCCGGGGATTTACGCCTCCCGGAGGGAGAAGTAAATCCCCGCACGCCAGCGGGCCTCTTGCGCGCCGGGCCGTGACCTGGGGGCAGGTACGGAGGGCGCAGCCATGCCCCTGGACCGCCCGGGGCCATAGCCACGCCCCCGTACCCACCCCCAAAATGCTGCCGACACGCCCCCGAAACGCCGCGACGACCAGGCCCGCCCCCGACACGCCCCCAACACGCCCCCCTCGGAGAACCCCGGGACTTACGCGAGTCCTGGGGCTCTGCGCGTGCCGGTAGGCCTATGTAAAATAGGCTCACCGGCGCGCAGGGCCCTGCTCGCCTAAATCCGCCCGGTTTTGGGCAGATTTAGGCGAGCAGGGCTCTGAAAATCCGCCCCTATACTCTCACAGAAGCACCTTGCTTTCAGACTTGCAGCATTTTCACTTTTACTAAAAGTGAAAGTGATGATCCCGACCGTTAAATAAGAAAACCACATTCCTATCAGAAGGTGAAATGACACCCTTCCTTCAGGTTCTGTCCTCCCAAGGGACAGTCACCCACACCGAACAGCTTCTCTTGTTTTACGCTTTCAGGCAATAAAGCAAGTGTCTTTCTTCAAACTATCAGTCATATGATTATTCATGTGGGAGATATGGAACCGAAAGACATCCTTAGTCACCTTCCCTTTTAAATGGGAAGATTCCAGTCTTAGTCATTTAAAAATATACATTTTCTAAAGGCTTAAAAAAAATTAGCAAAACCGTTTCAGATTGGAACTATTCTAGTCTTCATACTTAAATTATGCTTAAAAAAAACAAAAAACCCCACCTGGCATCAGTATCTTAAATTTGTGATTTTGCTGAGATGAACATTTTAAATATTTTAATTTTGTTTTGCTTTAGTATTTATCTCTACCCACTTTGCTAAATTTTATTTTCCAGAATAGGGATGCTTAAAATTCAGTAATTTCATCTTTCATCCAACTTTTCAAAAGTTGCGCTACCAGCACAAAAGTTGAGGTATATGTATTATCACATTTCATTTTTTTTTAAACTGGCAGATTCCTTTCTCACATACATAACACACACACACACACACACACACAGACACACACACACAGAAGCACCCGTCCGATCTAAGGCCCCCAGCTGAATAGCTGGTCTCTGGCGGCAGTTAGCAGCACCAGTGTTCACTTCTTGGCCCCCGCCGGCCTCGATTTTAATTTCTTCGGCCTCCGTCGGCCTTCGGGGCTGGCTTTCGGGGGCCGGCTGTCTCTGGCGGGGGCTGGCTGTCTCCGGCGGGGGCCGAAGAAATTAAAATCAAGGCCGGCCTCGATTTTAATTTCTCCAGCGGGGGCTGGCTGGGAGGTTCCCATCTTCATTTCTTCGGCCCACGCTGGCTGATCTTCTTTTCTTTGGCCTCCACCGGCCTCAATTTGTATTTCTTCGGCCCCTGCCGGCTTGGACTCCGGCAGGGGCTGGCTTAGAGGCGCTGAGGCTTGGCTGAGGAAGAGCCACGTGTTCGAGACCAGGTGACCAGCTAGACCGGCCCACCAGGGGAAGCCCGATCCCCCCGATAGGCCAATCCACCCCTGTAGCTGAGTATCCTTTTATCTGGCTAAAAAGTTAGCTGGGATAAGTCCGGTGTTGGGATGTTCTGGTGTGGTGCCAGTTATCCAGCTAAGCTAGCCAGATAAATGCTAATTTTCAGCATTATGTAGCTAATATAGAGCTGCATTTACTAAGCATTTTCCCCATAGTCACAGAATTGGAAAAAAGGTTTAGTAAATTAGGTCCATAACTTTAGGTTTGCCGGAGACCTAAAGTTAGCTGGATAAGCTTATCCAGCTACTGTAACCTTCTCATAGCCAGGCATATTCAGGGTGCTACCGTATATCCTAGCAAAGTTAGCCAGATACATTTAGCTAGCTAAGGGGGTCATTTTCCAAGGAGTTACCACAGGAGATAATTCCGCAAATCGCACTAACAGCCATTAATGCAATTTTTAATTCAGGGGGCAGAGTATATGTTAAGTAGGAAAGAGTTATCATGTGCAGCAAAGTGGCCAATAGCTACACCTCTTTCATGAGAGAGCGAGAGAGAGAGAGAGAGAGAGAGAGAGTGAGGAAACTCACTCCAAGATGAGATTTGGGCAATGTTCTCTCCACCTAGCTTGTTGTTGCCCAGGTAGAGTGTCCATCAAGCTAGGTGGAGAGAACATTGCCCAAATCTCATCTTGGAGTGAGTTTCCTCACTCCGAAGGCCAGCAAATCTTCACAAGAGACCACTGTTCTGTTCGTACGTCTCACGTTGAATGTGAAAGTGGCCCCCAACCCCCTACACTCATCCCTAATCCCCACCTCGAGTTACTAGGTGGGCCTCTCATAGGGATACAAATACCTGTCTAGGGAAGGGACACTATAGCAAGTGTCTCTCTCTCTCTCTCTCTCTCTCTCTCTCTCTCTCTCTCTCTCTCCCTCCCTCCCTCCCTCCCCTCCCCCCACACAGACACTTTTGTGCACTGCAATGATTCCTTGGGTGTTATATCATGCAGCGGGGAAACTTCACGTGCCATGATATTTGCACAAGCACACAAAGTTTCCCTGCTGCACAAAAAAAGCCTTATTTGCATGGGAAATGCCCCTTAATGCGATATTGGTAAATGAGGCCCTAACTTTCCTTCTACTTGTTCAGTGAGTGATACCCCAGTGTAACTATGCACTAAAGAGGTCAGAAAACAGACAGAAAATTTTTATTCACACTAATAGTCTGTGACAAGAGAAAATGCAGCAGAGTCCACCTCAGTTTTAGTTTTCCTAGTTCCTTTTTCTTACTTTTGGATATTTTTCTTCATCAGAGCTAGAAAAACACAAATTCCTTGTCCTGCACATAAACACATAAACTAAAATAATACTTGTTCAAATTTTCTTTTTACTTTCAAGGATAAAAAAAAAAAGACGGAAGTTAGGGTAAGCTGGTTAAAAAAAAAAAAAGCAACCAGTGATGTGACATCACTGGTTGCTAGGTTGCCTTGAAGAGAAAAAAAAACATTCCAGCATTTTTGCTTCCTCATGGATTTTAATGGGACGTGAAAGCAAATGCAAATTAAAATGTTCATGATTTTGGGTGGCAATAGCCATTCTCTGAGCCAAAATGAATATGCCTGATTCAGTTCAGATTCCTTATTCTTTTTAAACGAATGCACATCCCAGTTCTGTTGTGCAACACATTAAAAGGGACATAATATATAGTAACCCTACTTAGAAATGGCACAAAATGTCCATGTGCTAAGCAAGCAGAAAAACAGATGGCAAGAACTTTCTCATCTCACTATCTAAAATAACAGCTGAGGCAGAAGGAAAGGTTTCTGCCTGTGGGTCACTTTACTGATTATTCTGAGGCCATCTTACAGACAATAAGAGAAACACATACTATGCACCTGCATGCTGAACCATTTTTTTGTTTGCTTCAAAGCTATGACATTTATTAGAAGAAAACTGAAATCCTACTTTTTTTTTTTTACTGAATAGGTTTCCGGTTTGACATTTAAGCATGAAGCCTTAAGCAACAAACTCGCTGAGAAATGCTTGTACCAGTCAAGTGAAGTGATTTTCTATACACAGCAACACCATTTTACAGATTGTCATCAATATATAAAGATATACATTCTTTATATTCTTGACACCTGAGAAAGGGCCAGCCACGGTCATACCTTTAATTTTTGTAAAAATATTACCAGAGGAAAAGTACAGTCTCTGTGTGTGATTGCGAATGAACACACATATTTCTGCCTTTGCAACTCATCAGAAAATGTTACCTGTTCAGGGGGGTGAAAAGCCAGCATGGGATGTCGGAGGAAATCCCCCGTTCATCCTGGATGTTGATTTGCCTCCTCTCTCCAGACCAGCAGGACTTTTACTACCTTTTAGTCCAAAAACAGAGAGAGGAGAGACTGAAGCCTTAAGGACGCTGTTCCCGCTACTTTCAGCCCCTTTGCCATCCTATCGGGCAGAAAGCCATGCCCCCAAATGATGTCACCTATTGGGGTGGTGAAAAGCCAGTGTGGGACGCTGGTGCGTCACGTGACTTTTCGCGAAGGAGCGTGACAAAGGGGCTCCTTTGGGCGCTCCTTCGTGCACAATAAGTGTAGATGAGCTATGGTCGGCTGATAATGATGTCTCTCAATTTGAATCTCATCCTATTCCTGTTATTTTAGGGAGAGGTATTTATGGTAACTTCTCTAATTCTGCTCGGAAAAGGCCCTTACGTAGACCTTCAAGTTTAGTGAGTATTCCAGTCACTTTTTCTGTAGTTGAACCTGTCTTACTTAACCTGAAAATCTTGTTAATTAATGCTCAGTGAGAAAAAAATTCCAAGTTTTATATGATTTGATAGAATCTGAACAATCTGATGTGTTCTGCACAGTAGAGAGTTTGCTTTTAGACTCTGATATAGTCATTCTAAATCAGATATGTCCCATGGGTTATGCTTTTATTTCTCAACCACATGCGAAAAGAAGGGGGGGAGAGGGCTGCTTATTATCTATAAAGAATCTTTGAATCTGAAATTTCAAAATCTTAGTGGGGCTTCAACCCAGGAATTATTACTTGTTCACTCTTCTAACTTTTCTATTTGTCTTGTTTATTGTCCGCCTAAATTATTGCATTCAAATTTATCACTGTGATTTGAACAGTTGTTACTAGTTCCAATCAGTCTAAGTAATATGATTTTAATAGTCGATTTCAATCTTCCTTTCAATCACATCTCAGAAGATAATCAGATTCAGCTGTTCAGTGATATTTTAGATTCATTAAGTTGGTCCCAAATGATTCATATGTCCACTCATCATTTAGGAAATATTCTTGATCTGGTATATATTAATGACTGTGCTAATTTTCACCTAGTAAATACCCTGGTTGTTATGGAGGTGCCTTGGTCAGACCATTCATTGATTAGTTTTTCTTTGGTTTTCATGAGGATACCAGTGCTCAGTCCATTCCTTATAGATATACTAAAAGATCTTTCATAGATACCACCAAATTCAAAGAAGCCCTTAATTTAATTCCAGAACCATCAGAGGTTAATGACTTTAATAGTTATCTTGATGATTGGACAACACATATAGTTACTATTCTTAATAATATTGCTCCTTTGAAACCTATTTCATTCTCAAAAAAAAAAAAAGTTCCAGCCTTGGATTTCATCATCTTTGATTTTGTCTTGACGACTTTTGAGGAAAAACGAATGCAAATGGTTAAAATATCCTTCTTCAGAAAATTCATCTCTTTATAGGACTTCCTTAGTAAATTATCAAACTGATACCCTTAAAGCTAAAAAAGAGTATTATTAAAAATAAATTAAGGCACTAGAAAATAGTCCTAAAACTGTTTCATTTAGTACATCAGTTAACGGAAGATCAGAAGGCTAAAAGAATGAGTACTAATTCATTGTCAGTTAACATGTTTGCTAAATACTTTGCCATGAAAATGGAGAATGTTTTTTTGCTTTTTAAAGATGTGACACCTTGGTTTTCTGAAGATACCCCGACCAGTACCCCGGTTTGGTCTACCTTTGAGACAGTTTCTTCTCTGGAAGTTTCGAATGTAATATCACATTTAAATAATACTATCTGTCCTGCATTGAATGTCTCTTCCATGACCTTTAAAGCTCTATTAGAAGTATTGGATGTTTCCATTACAATTTAGTTAATACTTCATTATTAACTGGAGTAATGCTTAACACGCTAAAAATTGCTGTAGTTAAACCTCTTTTAAAAAAGCAAACTTTAGATGCTAGTAATCCAGCAAATTATAGACCAATTTCTTCACTTTCGTTCATTGCAAAGACTATTGAAGGTGTTTTCTTAAAACAATTTACAGATTGTCTTGAGAACAATGAAGTTTTAAATCCCCATCAGTTTGGGTTTCGACATGGCCTGAGTACTGAGCTTCTTCTCATTTCACTGATTGACTCCATCAAACTTGATGGTGGCCAACAATTTCTTCTGGTCTCATTAGTTATATCATCTGCTTTTGATTCTGTTGACCATGAGATCCTTTTATTTCATCTCCATGAATGTGGTATATCAGGTGTGGTTCTATCCTGGTTTAATAGCTATCTTACCTATCGTCATCAAATCTTTAGACTTAATCAGCAGTCTTTCTCCCCTCAACTGTTAAAAGCAGGGGTGCTGCAAGGGTCTGCCTTGTCGGCAATGCTATTTAATGTATATCTTGCCCCCATTGCTAAGTTGTTGGCAATCATTACTGATGGTTACAAAATTTACACCGATGACATACAGTTCTATATCAAGGTTCAGAGCCCTTGGCAGAAAACAGTTGATACTCTACAATTTTGCATTGATACTATAAAGCGTTGGTTAAAGCAAAATAAATTATCATTAAATACGGATAAGACAAAAATTCTATAATTCATCGTCCTCATTCTACATCACATCAACAAGCCGTTGTCATTGATAATATCTCATTTCTTCTTGACAAGCCTCTGAAGAGTCTTGGCGTTTTGTTTGACGTGACTTTTTCATTTAAACCACATATTAGATCTATAATTAAAACTGGATTCTTCTTCAAACTTTGGCTTATTGCAGGATTATGACATCTACTTTTTGATCATGATTTTCTCACAGTCGTTCGTTCAATAATTTTCCCTCATATTGACTATTGCAATAGGCTACATTACAATCTATTCAATTATTACTCAATTCTGCTGCTCAGCTTGTATCTCACACAAAACGTTGTGAACATATTTCACCAATTCTATGTAAAATGAATTGGCTACTTGTAGAGCATATTGATTTCAAAACCGCGTTGACTATATTCAAACTTCTTAATTCAGATTCTTCACATTGGTCAAATGCATTATTACGCATTTATAAACCGACCAGAGGATTAAGATCCTCGCAACTGAACCTCTTGGAAATACCTTCAGTGTAGGGCAAAGAGGGGATTGGGGAATGCAGAGGAAGGCTTGGAAATGAAAAGAAAGAGAATTGTGGACAAGGGGGGAGGGAAGAGAAATAGAGAGGTGCTGGATAGGAGAGGAAAGAGAAGGAGACGCTTTGCTGTAGTTGCTACAACAGTGGGATAGTTGTGACTTTGTTACCAAAGAAGAAAGTGTTGTGCCAGAGCAGCCATCGGTAACTTAAAGAAGGGGAAGGGTGTAATTTTGAATCTCTACTCTGGGTGCAGAAAAAGAAATAGGTACTTCAAGGTCAAAGTTGAAAGCTATTTGGATTTATATCTTACCTGGATATACAGTAATTTATCCATCTAAGTTACAAGGGAGCGGCACAGCCAGTGGCGGCTGAAGACAATCTGCTGTCTGAGGTGAAGGATGAAATGTGCTCCCCCCTCCATGGCTCGGTGCAGGTGAAATCACAGAGGGTCAGGACAGGGGTAGGCATTGGAGGATGAAGTGACTTGCCCAAGGTCACAAGGAATGGCAATAGGATTTGAACCCTGACTTCCCTTGTTTGCAGCCCACTGCTCTAACCACTCAGTTTCTGGGCCTGTTATTTTTTTGTTCTCAGTCTTTGGTGTCTGCACTAGGGGGCGCCGAAGAAATGTTTAATGGAGTGGGGTGGCCTTTGGCCACCCCACCCCTGGGTATAGAAATAGAACTCCTCCGTTCCTATTGCCTGCCTCCCACCCTTCTCCAGGATCTGCCCCCTAAGGGTGTGAGAGGTTGATGAATGATGGGATTCTGTGTGTGTGATACACTGTCTCTTTTAGGGCTGATACAAGGGTATTAGATGCCCTAGAAAACCCTTATAGCCTTTCTCTCCCCCTTCCATCCCCTCCCCACATAATTAAAATTATGCATTTTTTTCCATTTTAAAATTTATTAACTTCCCCAACCTAAAAAGGCAGATTGCATATGGAAAATAGACATTCAAAGTACAATTTTCTGAAATAAAATTATCACTTACAACAACATATATATTATATAGGCATACACTTTCAATAATAATAGTTTAATAGACTTAATAAACTACCTTTCTCATAGTAATCAAAGCAGTTTACTGGATCCCACGTGGTATTAGGCCTATGGTAAAGTGCACTGGGTGTGGATTTGGCCTACAGAAAGCCAGGAATAAACTGAACTACAATTCCAATATATTAAGCCTTCCATATCATAACTGCCAGCACTCAACCTATGAAAAAGCCATATTGCAAACATTACATCAGGCCCTAAACACAAATACACCTTCTATTGGAAAACAGATTAAAGCCAGGTTGTTGTAAATTCCTACACAGAAACTAATGCTAGCAGAATATCTAAAGCCTTAGTCACACAAGCAGAACATAGATATACTCTGAACAAATACCGAATAAAGAGATCATAAAATATAAATTGAAACATGCAGACAAAAATTGAACTGGAAATCACAAGAAGCCAAACTTTGTAAGCAATGCAAACACAATCAAGAAATATAAAACATTATACATACCAATAAAAAGAATGTCAAATCTGCTGATAAATTCAGCTACATAAAAACATGTATAAATATTACCAAACACTAATAAAATATTTCAAAACAGCAGATACATCACATCCAATAGTTAAAACTAACAAGGATAAAATAAAATCTCCCACTCTCCATACCTGGGAACTTTAGATTTCTAGTCCTCCTGAGATTGTCGTAGATTGGAGGAGGGTGCACAAACTTTAATCTCTCTCCCACACATATATACAGGTATTCTCACACACGCACACACATGTGCGCACGCACTCTCTCTTGTAGACCAACACATTTATTTATTTATTTATTTAGAATTTTTATATACTGACATTCTTGAAAAAAATATCAAATCATATTGGTTTCCATTGTAACTGAACAATCGCGGTTATGGCGTTACAGTGAAACAAGTCATCAGATAACAAATAACACTATAAGTAGAACAAGTCTTAAAAAAAAACATATAGCGATATAAATAGGAACAAATAGCAAATATAAATAGAGCAGCAAAACAGTGCTAATAGGCGTTGCATAAAATAAGGCGTCTAAGGATGGAGGGACGTAGGGGGAGAAGGAGGGAAGGGATGGGTGGCATTAGCTCATGCTAAGGGGGACATGCTAAGGTGGTTGAGGCCGAAAATGTGTCTCCCTGATGTCCAATTATGTCCTTTGACCAGTGTCCGAGTGTTCTTGAGACTCCGGGAAGGCTTGTCTGAAGAACCATGTTTTGAGGTGTTTCTTGAATGTTTGAAGACAGGGTTCTTGGCGGAGCTCCGGGGGTAGCGAGTTCCAAAGGGTGGGCCCAGCTGTGGAAATACCGTGTTTTCTTTAAGTGGTTTTGACCGGTGGTGTGTATAGAGATCCTTTATAAGCGTTTCTGATTGGTCTGTCAGATGTGTGTGTGCGGAGTTGAGAGCTTAGTTTGAGATGGGTGATACCGTGAATGTCCTTGTGAATCATCATCAATATTTTGAAGGTGATTCTGGATTTTATGGGAAGCCAGTGGAGGCCGTGTAGTATGGGTGTGATGTGAGCTCTTTTGTTTGAGTTAGTGAGTAACCTAGCCGCAGCATTCTGGACCATCTGTAAGGGTTTAGTAGTTATCGCTGGGAGGCCTAGGAAAAGAGCATTGCAGTAGTCTAACTTTGTGAGGATGATAGACTGAACTACCAGCCGGAAGTCGCTGAAATGCAGGAGAGGTTTAAGATTTTTGAGAACTTTAAGTTTAAAGAAACAATCTTTAGTTGTGTTGAGGACGAACGATTTAAGGTTGAAGAGGTTATCGAGCCGAACCCCTAGGTCTCTGACAGAGGAGGAGTGGTTGATGAAAGTTTTAGCGAATTAGGATGTGCTTTGTGAGTTGAGGAGATTATGGTTATTATCTGGAGAGATGATGAGGATTTCGGTCTTATTTGAGTTAAGGATAAGGTTCAGGCTGGTAAGCAGGCTATTGATGGATTGTAGACAGCAGTTCCAATGTGCCCAGGTTTTTTGTATGGATTTGGTGATTGGAAGAAGAATTTGAATGTCATCAGTGAAAATGTAGTATTTTAGCTTGAGGTTGGAGAGTAGATGGCAGAGAGGTAGCAGATAAATGTTAAAAAGCATGGGGGAGAGGGATGATCCTTGTGGTACTCCCCGGTTTGATTTGATTGGGAGTGATTCTTTATTATTAATTCTAACCTTGTAAAATCTATTCTCAAGGAACGATTTAAACCAACCATGTGCTTCTCCTTGGATGCCGATCTCTGATAAGCGCTCTAGTAGAATGGAATGATTGACCGTATCGAAGGCGGCGGATAAGTCAAGAAGGGCGAGAAGATAAGGTTGTTTTCTTTCCAGGTTGAGAAGGATGGTGTCAGATAGAGAGTATAGTAAAGCTTCAGTATTTTGAGATTTTCTGAATCTGAAGTGGAAGGGAGAGAGTATGTTGTTCTCCTCAAGGTAATCAGACAGTTGTTTGTTTACAAATCTTTCCATCACTCTGGAGATCAGGGGAAGATTGGCTATTGGACGGAAGTTGGCAGGGTCAGATGTCGGAAGGTTGGTTTTTTTTAGTAAGGGTTTTAGTATGGCTAATTTTAATTGATCTGGAACCTTTCCTTGAGTTAAAGAGCAGTTGATGCTATGAAGCTATGCCCTCTTATCACAAAAAAACCACACCAGAATTCCTCCAAAAGACAGCCATGGTTCTCAGCAGAATTAAGAAAGCTCAAACTCCAACTAAGACAAAATGAGGCTAAATGGCGCAAAAACCCAGGAACCAACACCCTTTCAATCTACAAATCATCTCTGCATCAATACAAATCAAGCACACTAAGATCCAAGAGAGACTACTACGCCTCGAAGATACACGACCTTGTTATCGATGCCAAAGCCCTCTTCAGCTATGTAGCCAACCTCACACAAGTAAACCAACCAGAGATTACACATGACCAAGCTCAATCAAAAGCAGAAGAATTAGCTCTATTCTTCAACAACAAAATCAATACTCTCCTATCGCAGCTCCCCACGAACCCCACTGTTCCACTAACAACTCCTCAACCCCCATTCAACTACACTCGGTTAGAAGAACTTGACACAACCTCATCCGCCGAGATCCAAGGAATTCTAAGGAAAATGAAACCATCTTCTCATCCCTCGGATCACATCCCAGCCAAACTACTACTAGCAATTCCAGAATCCATCTCCAAAACCCTGGCAGACATCATAAATTGCTCCCTCACACAAGGATTCTACCCGGACAACCTCAAACTTGCCTCACTCAAACCCCTTCTCAAAAAACCAAATCTCGACCCAAACGATCCTAACAATTTTAGACCGATAGCTAACCTCCCATTCATAGCCAAGATAATGGAAAAATTGGTAAACTCACGACTCTCAAACCACATTGAAGACAACAACCTTCTATTTCCATCACAATACGGATTCCGTAAAACCTTAAGCACGGAAGCCCTCCTCATCTCTATGACTGACCACATCATCCTAGGATTAGACAAAGGACAAGCCTTCCTTCTGATACTACTCGACCTCTCGTCTGCATTTGACACGGTCAATCACTCCCTTCTCGTCAACCAATTATCAGCCATAGGTATCTCAGGCACTGCCCTATCATGGTTCAGAACCTTCCTCAGCAACAGAGGTTATAAGGTTAAGATTCATAATAAAGAATCCTCTACACCCCGCATCAGTAGGAGTCCCTCAGGGCTCATCCCTGTCTCCTACCTTGTTTAACATTTATCTATTACCCTTATGTAAACTTCTTACTGACCTCAATCTCAAACATTTTCTCTACGCTGACGATATTCAGGTCCTGATCCCCATCGAAGAGTCGCTCGCAAAAACACTGTTGCACTGGGAAGCCTGCCTCCAAAATATCAAACAACTTCTTACAAGTCTCAACCTGATACTAAATTAATCAAAAACAGAACTTCTACTCATCACACCAGAAAACAGCTCCATCTCATACACCCATCCAACCGTACCAAACACCACACAAGTGAGAGATCTAGGAGTTCATATTGACAATCACCTAAACCTCAAAGCTAACATCAACAAAACCACCAGAGACTGCTTTTATAAGCTCCAAGTGCTGAAAAGAATACGACCCCTCTTCCACACACATGATTTCAGAACAATCCTATAATCAATCATTTTCGCAAAGCTGGACTATTGTAACACCATCATGCTTGGTCTCCCTTCATCACACACCAAACCATTACAAATGGTCCAAAACGCCTCCGCCCGTATACTCACCAATACCAGGAGAAGAGAACACATAACACCTATCTTGATGGACCTCCATTGGCTGCCCATCCACTTCAGAATAATCTACAAGGCCATTCTCACCATTTTCAAAAACATCCATCAATTAGCCCCAATCGATCTTCATATCCCCCTCCGATTACACCATTCCACAAGACCGACAAGAGATGCTTACAAAGGATCACTTCAAGTACCTCCAGCCAAGACTACCAGACACATCACGCTCAGAGATCGGGCATTCTCCACAGCCGGTCCAACATTATGGAACTCTATTCCCCCGGATCTTAGAATGGAACCCCACATCTCAACATTCAAGAAAAGACTCAAGACGTGGCTGTTCACGCAGGCCTTTCCTAACTCCAATTCCATCTAACTTCCTTCTTTCAACACGCTCCGCTAGCATTAGCGTTAATAGCCACCTCTTACAATGTTATTTATACTTATATATAACTATCTGACTTTCATTTCCCTTCTCATTCCAAGTTATTGTTTTTCTTGTTATTTGTAACTGCTTTTCCGCACTATTGTTTAAATGGTAAAGTTTATTATAATTACTCCCCTGTTTCTTGTGAACCAGCATGATGGGACCACCGTCTTGAATGTTGGTATATAAAAAAGTTAAATAAATAAATAAAATAAAATAAATGATGTCTGCTAGCGATTTGGAAATGGTGTTCGGAATGGAGAGGAGAAGATTTGAGGGTATTGCGTCCAACATACATGTATACACACACAAAAGCCCTCACATTTATGTATACACACACAAAAGCCCTCACATATATACATACACACACACACACCCTCTCATATACACACACACATACATATATACATACACACACAAACACTCTTTCATATATACATATACACTAGGGATGTGAATCGTTTTTTGACGATTTAAAATATTGTCCGATATATTTTAAATCGTCAAAAATCGTTAGGGCCACGATACAATACCAATTCCCCCGATTTATCGTTAAAAAATCGTAAATCGGGGGAAGGGGGAGGGCAGGAAAACCGGCACACTAAAACCCCCTAAAACCCACCCCCGACCCTTTAAATTAAATCCCCCACCCTCCCGAACCCCCCCCCCAAATGCTTTAAATTACCTGGGGATCCAGCAGTGGTCCAGAACGGTGGCGGTCCGGAACGGCCCCCTCAATTGAATCCTTTTGTCTTCAGCCGGCGCCATTTTGCAAAATGGCCACCGCAAAATGGCGGCGGCCATAGACAAAAACGATTCGACGCAGGAGGTCATTCCGGACCCCCGCTGGACTTTTGGCAAGTCTTGTGGGGGTCAGGAGGCCCCCCCAAGCTGGCCAAAAGTTTCTGGGAGTCCAGCGGGGTTCAGGAAAATGGCGCTGGCCATACGCGTATGGCCGGCGCCGCTGAACGACCTCCTGCAGTCGATCTCCTGCCGGCGCCATTTTCGTACGGAAAACGATTCGCGGCAAGAAATCGCTTCCTGAACCCCGCTGGACTCCCAGAAACTTTTGGCCAGCTTGGGGGGGCCTCCTGACCCCCACAAGACTTGCCAAAAGTCCAGCGGGGGTCCGGAACGACCTCCTGCGTCGAATCGTTTTTGTCTATGGCCGCCGCCATTTTGCGGCGGCCATTTTGCAAAATGGCGCCGGCTGAAGACAAAAGGATTCAATTGAGGGGTCCGTTCCGGACTGCTGCCATTCTGGACCACCGCTGGATCCCCAGGTAATTTAAAGCATTGGGGGGGGGGGGGTTCGGGAGGGTGGGGGATTTAATTTAAAGGGTCGGGGGTGGGTTTTAGGGGGTTGGCTCACGATTTTAACGATTTTTCACGATATTTTTAAAACCCAAACGGCAACAATACGATTCCCTCCCCCTCCCAGCCGAAATCGATCATTAAGACGATCGAGGACACGATTCACATCTCTAATATACACACCCCTACCACCCTCTCATACATATACACCTCTCTCACCACCCTCTCATACACACACCCCACTCACTCATACACACACACACACACACACACACACACACACACACACCCATCCATATCCCCCTCTCCTACCCACCCATACAAACACACACCCTTACCCACCCACCCTCTCATACACACACATAGGATAAGTCCTACATATCTGGTTATCTAGTGCTAAATGAATTTGAATAAGCCAGTCATCAAGTTCAGCCAAAGGGCCATTCTGTCTCAGAGAAAGGCACTATGGAACATGCTCCACCCATATGTCTTCTACTCCTGCAAGTTGACAGCAGAAGAGAATTACCATATAAAAGTGATGTTTGAAGAATTGCACCATCATTATGAGAGAGCATGACACCAAATCCAAGTATTCATGGACTACAAGACCCTAGATTAGGGCTGTTCAGCTTGGAGAAGAGAAGGCTGATGGGGGATATGACAGAGGTCTATTGTTTCTGAATGAGTAAACAATTGGTTGTTTACTCATTCAGATAACAGAAGGACTAGGGGACACTCCATGAAGTTAGCAAGTAGTATATTTAAAACAAATCGGAGAAAATTCTTTTTCACTCAATACACAATAAAGCTCTGGAATTTGTTGCCAGAGGATATGGCTAGGGCAGTTAGTGTAGCTGGGTTATAAAAAGGGTTGGATAAATTCTTGGAGAAGTCCATTAACTGCTATTAATCAAGCTGACTTAGGGAATAGCCATTGCTATTACTGGCATTAGTAGCATGTGATCCATGTGTGTACTTGCCAGGTAATTGTAGCCTGGATTGGCCACTGTTAGAAAATGGATGCTGGGCTTGGTGGATCTTTGGTCTCATCCAGCATGGCAAGTGTTATGTTCTTAAAGATTACCAGAAATATGAATTCCAGATAAGTGCACCAGTTACTGTTCTTCTCCCAATTTGACTTTGTATTGACCTATTGGCTGGGATTCCAGAACAGCAAAGCAGATGCTCTGTCCAAGAAAGAGGGGAAGAGACACCTGACAAGAAGACATCAAGTGTAGAACTTTATCATGGGCATTAGAAAGAGGAGTATCATGAAACAATTGAAGGAAGACTAACTGGGGATCAAAATCCTGAAAACTAGAAATGGAGAATAAGAGTCTAGAGAACAAGAGATGGCAAGTTGCTGGCAAGGAGACTGCCTCTATAAGAGAGACAAACTGTGTGTGCCAAAAGGGGCTTTACATCTGGAAGTGTTATGGACATACACATAACAAAAGGGCTGGTAAGACATGATTTCTGGTGGCTGAAGTAAGGTCATGATAAAAGGGCATATGTAACACCTTGTGAAGTATGTGCAAGAACCACGATGACCCAGGAAATCCCACAAGGACTTTTAATGCCAGTACCAGTACCATCTAAACTAGGGATGTGAATCGTTTTAGGACGATTAAAATTATCGTCCGATAATTTTAATATCGTCTTAAACCGTTATGGAACACAATACAATAGAGATTCTAACGATTTATCGTTATAAATCGTTAGAATCGTGAGCCGGCACACTAAAACCCCCTAAAACCCACCCCCAACCCTTTAAATTAAATCCCCCACCCTCCCGAACCCCCCCCCAAATGAGTTAAATAACCTGCGGGTCCAGCGGCGGTCCGGAACGGCAGCGGTCCGGAACGGGCTCCTGCTCCTGAATCTTGTTGTCTTCAGCCGGCGCCATTTTCCAAAATGGCACCGAAAAATGGCGGCGGCCATAGAAGAACACGATTGGACGGCAGGAGGTCCTTCCGGACCCCCGCTGGACTTTTGGCAAGTCTCGTGGGGGTCAGGAGGCCCCCCACAAGCTGGCCAAAAGTTCCTGGAGGTCCAGCGGGGGTCAGGGAGCGATTTCCCGCCGCAAATCGTTTTCGTACGGAAAATGGCGCCGGCAGGAGATCGACTGCAGGAGGTCGTTCAGTGAGGGTTCCGGCGCCTCGCTGAACGACCTCCTGCAGTCGATCTCCTGCCGGCGCCATTTTCCTTACGAAAACGATTTGCGGCGGGAAATCGCTCCCTGACCCCCGCTGGACCTCCAGGAACTTTTGGCCAGCTTGTGGGGGGCCTCCTGACCCCCACGAGACTTGCCAAAAGTCCAGCGGGGGTCCGGAAGGACCTCCTGCCGTCCAATCGTGTTTGTCTATGGCCGCCGCCATTTTTCGGCGCCATTTTGGAAAATGGCGCCGGCTGAAGACAACAAGATTCAGGAGCAGGAGCCAGTTCCAGACCGCTGCCGTTCCGGACCGCCGCTGGACCCGCAGGTTATTTAACTCATTTGGGGGGGGGTTCGGGAGGGTGGGGGATTTAATTTAAAGGGTCGGGGTGGGTTTTAGGGGGTTTTAATGTGCCGGTTTTGCGATTTTAGATTTTAGATTTTTAGATTTTCACGATTTTTCACGATTTTTCACGATATTTTACCCCCCCAAACGGCAACAATACGATTCCCTCCCCCTCCCAGCCGAAATCGATCGTTAAGACGATCGAGGACACGATTCACATCCCTAATCTAAACCATGGGAATGGATATCCCTGTTTTTCATGATGGAGCTAGCACTATCTCAAGGAAAATCCACAATATTGGTGGCAGTGAACTTGTTTTCAGAGTTGGTCCACTTTATTGCAGCAGAGGGCTTCCAATCAGCATAAGAAACTGCAGAGAGGCTATTAATCAAGTTGACTTAGGGAATAATTACTGACATTACTGGCATTAGTAGTATGAGATCTATTTAATGTTTGGGTACTTGTCAGGTACAGGGTGGCCCATGGAAAAGTAGCCTGCCTGCAATACCAGTTGTTGGAGGTAGGCTACTTTTCAATGGGCCACCCTGTATTTGTAACCTGGAATGGCATCTGTTGGAAACATGATGCTGGGCTTGATGGATCCATAGTCTGACCCAGTATGGCAACTTCTTATGTTCATATAAGGAAGTCAGCAAGCATCACCCAAGATATTGTCTGAGGAGTAAGGCAGTAAGAATAGAGTCATCAAAATACCAAAGTGTGGAGAATAGACTGAAGCAGGAGGCAGCATGCAGACTAGTATCTGGTATCAAGTATGCAATAGTAGATCTGACTTGAGTAGTCTTCGCCTTGTTCCTGTGCGACTCTTCCTATCTGTAGCTTCCCCTTAGATTTTATTCTAGAACAATTCTTGGTGGCTAAGTAGATAATAGCACCATCTTATGTCTACATTGTGTATACATATTCCTGCTTTGGATATAATTAAAAACAATATTTCTTATGAGTTTTTGTCTCTACAGCCAACTTTATTTCAAATTCTCTCTAAACCTGTTTATCAATGCTTTACTTTCAACTTGACAATGCTTATGCTTTTTCTTATTTTCTTCAGATGGATTCTTCTTCCAATATTTGAAGGACAATTTTTTTTTGGCTAAAACAGCCTCTTTCACCTTGCCTTTTAACTATGCCAGTAATTGTTTGGCCTTCCTTCCACCTTTCTTAATGTGTGGAATACATCTAGATTGTGTGTCTAAGGTGGTATTTTTAAACAATGTCCACCCATGTTGTACACTTTTAACCTTGTCAGCTGTACCTTTTAGTTTATTTTCTATTTTCCTCATTTTATCAAAGTTTCCCCTTTGAAAGTTTAGTGCTTTAGCTGTAGATTTACATATTGTTCCCCTTCCAGTCATTAGTTCAAATTTGATCATGTTATAATCACTATTATGAAGTGGCACCACCACAGTTACGTCTCTCACCAAATCCTGTGTTCCACTAAGAGATCTAAAATAGCTTTCTCTCTTGTCAGTTCCTGAATCAATTGCTCCATGAAGTAGTCATTTATTCCATCAAAGAACTTTAACTCTCTAGCATGCCCTGATGTTTACCCAGTCAATATTGGGGTAATTGAAATCTCCCATTATTACTACATTGGCAAATTGGTTAGCTTCCCTGATTTCACTCTCCCTTCCTCAAAACGTTTCCAAGTTCCTTACAAAACTGAATCCCTCTTCCCTGCACCATTGAAACATTGGAGCTCTACCTGCCTCTGGAGACCTGCACATGGAACAGGGAGAATTTCAGAGAATGCTACCCTAGAAGTTCTAGATTTCAGCTTTCTAGCTAAAATCCTAAATTTGACTTCCAGAACCTCCCTAACACATTTTTCTATATTGTTGGTGCTCACATGTACCATGACAACTGGCTCCTCCCCAGCACTGTCTAAAATCTTATTTAGGTGATATGCGAGGTCTGCCATCTTTGCAGCAGACAGGCAAGTCAACAGGTGGCTCTCCCGCCTATCAGTCACCCAACTATCTACATTTCTAATAATAGAATCACCAACTATGATGACCAACCTAACCCTTCTCTCCTGATCAGCGGCCCTGGGAGACTCGTCCTCAGTGTGATCACTTCCTGCTATACCAGGGTGATGATCTCTAACCAGGAGACCTTTCTGATCCAAGGCTGCACCAGGGCTGCCAGACTGGAGTTGGGACTTGGCTACTATGTCCTGAACGTCTCATCTATATACCTCTCTGCATGCCTCAGCTTCTCCAGGTCTCCCACTCTAGCTTCCAGAGATTGGATTCATTCTCTGAGAGCCATGAGGTCTTTGCATTGGGTGCACACATGCAACTTCTCACCGGCAAGTAAAAAAATCATATATATTACACTCAATGCAAAAGACTGGAAGGCCCTCTTCTTGCTGCTGGACTTCATCTGTCTTCATCTTAATTTTGTTGAGTTCCTAGTTAATTTTGAGGTTGCTTAGGGAGTAGGAATGCATATAATTAGAATCCTTTAAATTGATTTGTGTATTCACTATTAATCTAGTAGTGACTTATAAAACCAGTCCATCTGAATCATTACCCATGAAAACCTTCTCCGGAATGGGTATCTCCTCAACATACAAACCTTTTTTAAACCCAGCTACACTAACTGCACTAACCACATCCTCTGGCAACAACCCAGCTACACCCAGCAACAACCCAGCTACACTATCTGCACTAACCACATCCTCTGGCAACAAATTCCAGAGCTTAATTGTGCATTGAGTGAAAAATAATTTTCTCCAATTAGTCTTAAATGTGCTACTTGCTAACTTCATAGAGTGCCCCCTAGTCCATCTATTATCCAAAAGTGTAAATAACTGATTTACATCTACTCGTTCTTCTTGCCCTAAACTTGGCATTTTGGAGTGTTCTTCCCTCTGCTGCTGATGCTCACCTGTAAGTTCTATT
The DNA here is from genome assembly GCF_901001135.1 of Rhinatrema bivittatum. Lineage (NCBI taxonomy): Eukaryota > Metazoa > Chordata > Amphibia > Gymnophiona > Rhinatrematidae > Rhinatrema > Rhinatrema bivittatum. The sequence goes on from NC_042615.1 coordinate 367,901,547, forward strand.
AAATATGGATAGAAAATCCCAGTTTTGGAGCACAAAATAGGATGCACTATTCTCTAGAGATGTGCATTCATTTTTCATGAATTAGACAATTTCAATGAAATTGTCTAATTCTTCATGGTTCGGGGGAACCAAAAACCGAACGGAATTTTTCTGAAATTTCGTAAAAATTCAGTTTCTTTTAGTGCGCACTAATGGACCCAAAAATGAAGCCTGAACCGATACAAGTAAACAATGCACATCTCTACAGTATTTTCTCCTTTGAATTTAATGGTAAACAAATGACAGAATGAGCAAAATAAACAACTGAAAATTTGAACCCAAACTGAATGAAACGAATTACTGGGCCAAGCTAACCAAATGAAAGAACTGAACCACACATCCCTAATATATTTCATGATTATTTTGTGAATATCCTAAAAATTAGATCATTTTAGATGTCACCAGGCAGGCAGTAGCTCTCCAGCTTTCCCTATTGGCACCCTATTGGGTAGTTGAGTTTTTAGGATATTCATAAAGAATATAAATTAAATATATTTGCATATGTTAAAAGACTCAATTTATGAAAATGTATTTCATGTGTATTCATTGAGGATCTGTCAAAATCCATTTGATTGTGTGGTGAATAGGACAGTTTAGAGAATCACTGTCTCGGACTGAATTTTAATACCACTTAACTAAAGAGTTTCTCTTTGTATCAATAGGAAAGATATTTCCAATATCTGTGCTTTGAATTCTTTGAAAATGGCTAAAGCTGATACCAGCTCAAGTGCCACACTGTCAAATTCTTATAAACATTGCATTCTTGGCCAGGCTTTTAGACACTAGAATGGCAGCTGCATTGCATTGTTGCAATATCTCATTTCAGTAAGCATGCTTAATCCCTGTCTTTCTTGTTTTGCCTGTTTAAGAACCATGAGAAACAAGTGCCATTACTAAATGTGTCTGCTTGGAAAGTTCATTTATAGTTACTACCATAATCTATGGGCTCTAAATTTGTACCAGGTCAAGAGCATATTCAAGGTCAACAAACCATTACATGGGAATGTAGACACTTTAAGAGTGTGCATCCCTCATCAGTAGCAAATAAGCATCTCAGTTTTATCATATTGGCTTATTCATTTTCTACAGTGCAGCTACTTCTTCCTTAAATTAATAACTGAAATTAAAAAATAAAGACAAGCTATACAACAATTGCCCTCATTTAACTTTTGTAACCAATGTAATAGGAAAATGTTTGAAACTCAGCTTTAAACTGCAAAATAAACTATCTTTAAACATCTTGGAAATGAGCATGAAAAGGTAGCTTTTTAAACACAAATAAAAGATCCACTCCAAACATGAAATAAATTCAAAAGAGATAAGAGAAGTAGAAGCCAAACTAATGCTAACAAAAGATGTTTTCAAATCTATTTTTATTTATTTGTATATCCATGCAGGGAAAGCTGATGGAAAACATTTGTCAGAGTTATGCTAATTCTTCTACATAGTTCAACTTTAATTTTTGTAATGTTGCTGATTTTTAATGTAAGATACTTATATTTTACTTACCTTTTTTTTGACTTCTAAATAGAGTGTGTAACCCTGGGCTGGTGTCCCTCTGCAGGACCCCAAGAACAACACCTCAAACTCAGTTCTAACTGTTAGTCTTTTTCCTGATGTCCATTTATTCTGAGTGTCCAGACTTCCATGATGGGGGAAAGATAATTTTTTTACACCCTGAGTGTAAAAAAGCACTAATAATCATGCTAGAAGCTGATGTGATTTCCAACTCAGCATTACTGAGTAAGAATGGAAGTTAATGAAAAAGTTCATTTTTACATAATCCTTCTTACAATTTAGATCTTTAATATATTTGTGACCAAATACTTCCAATAAATTTATTCAGACGATAAAGCCAATCAAACTTTCATCAGTAAGTTTGTTCCATCTCCAATCCAAACATTGTTAAGCTTCCCTCCCAATAGCTGATGGACAGGTATTTGACCCAAATTAGTTATATTAGCATCAAGTCCCCTTTGTCATATATTATTCTCCTCCTGTCTTCTGTTTTGTACCTGGATGGTATCTCTATGCTCCTCTCCTCCCTGAATGATCTACTTGAGATAGTTTTGGATATACATGAGTGGTGACAGTGGCCTCCTTTCTTGCTTTGTTTATTCTTTCTCCCTGGGAAGGAATGGGGATCCATTCCTCCATGAGGACACAGATGGTCCTGAGGTTGTCTCTCTCTGTGAGAGTCGCCACTTCCTCATGTTGCTATCAAAAAGCAAAAGAATATGCTGCCCCTAGGAGGGTCAACTCAAAAATCCACAAAGTAAGATAGTAGTAGGGGTTTATATAAGTTGAGAGCTTACCATTTCAGTCTTTTACATTAGGAGGCTAACAAACACCCATTCTAATTCTTAATCTGTTCCCTCCTGTACATATGGACTGATCCTTTTAATAGAATCCACTGGATTCTCTGCAAATATATGTGTGTTTTCGACAATCAAGAGCAACATCTTGTGCATTTATTTTTTTGAATCATGCAGTAACATCGTATTAATGCAAATCTATTGTGAAATTTTTCATGCAAGCACCAGACTATAAGGATATGAGTTAGATCATCAAGACCAGATCCTACTATCATAAAGATATGGATTTATATTGCTAACATTAGTCATAACAACAATATCTATGACTCAGAAATCCTTATAGTACTTCCAAATCTCATAAAACATGCCTATTTAGTTCTATTTTCCAAGGGGAAACTGGCCTTATATGATTATCATATCCATCATATCTATGTTCCCAACTCTTAATAATTTTCAGACTGTTCAATAATTTAAAATTTGAGTCTCAGTAGAGCACCTAATGACCCCTAGCTCACACTTTTCATCTGCCATCAATGCCCCAATAGGACAGGTCTCCCACTGAATATAAACAGATATTTTTATCCAGCTAAGTTTACCTATATAATTGTAAACCTACATGACTTTATGCTGAATACAACAGGATCAGTTTAAAAAAATCTTTTGTACCAGTAGCATCCCGATTCCCTCCATGCCCTGAAGATAAAAAAAAAAAAGTTGTACCCTATTGGCCCTATCACCATCTAACACTGCTTAAAAATTAGAGCCAATGCCCTTCCTCCCAATTCCACAAAAGCTTTGCTTTATGTTCACAGGAGGAGGCGAAGCTGAAACCCCCTCCTGCCATGTAAAAAAAAAGCTATACTGTAGGAAGCAACCAGCATATCCCTTGCCCCCTTGCCTGGCAGTATGAAGGAGTCAATCCCTGCCACATCCCCCTTCCACTTGCCCAACAGTAGCCAAAGTTGAGTGGCAATAACACCCCCTCCCACCTGCCAAGTTACAAGATAGTTGCATTTGCCCATCCTGACCTCCTGACCTCCTAATCCCCCTACCCCCACTTCCAACTAGGTCTATCTGAAAAGAAGTAAAATCCTTGCCATGACGGCAGAAGCACTATTTTACTAGCTAAGTGTCCCTTGTTACTCTGCCAATAATGATAATAGCATAATCCTATCAGCATTGCTAGCAGGGCAATGGTTGCTCTGACAGCTTTCTTATAACTTCGGGTAGGTAGGAAGGAGATGTAACCACCACACAACTTTGGCTACTGGCAGACAGGAGGGAGGGGGATGTGCTGGGAGGCAATCAGGCTCTTCATTTTTCCAGGCAAGGGGAATATAATTACCTGGGTAAAACTGATCTGGTTGGACGAGAGTGAGCAAAAGTTTAAATCTCAAGGTGCATTTTTTTTCTCTCTCTCTCTCTCTCTCTTTCCCCTTGTTCCCTCTCTTGCCTCTCTTTTTCCCCTGACCTTTCTTTCTCCTTGCTTTTCCTTCTCTCTCCCTTGAAAAGTATTTGCATTCGTGTTCATAGAGGCTGAAACAGACAGCCACATTAGTTTTACATAGAACTTCTTGTTACTCAGAATTTCACATAATGAACGTCGTTATAACCATGTGCAAGTTTCTGTACCAAAGAAGGAAACTAAGCATCATGAAATGTGTTCATCACACATCCCCTTGTTTTCCCATACATATTATTCATGTTACACTGTTTTACAACCCTTATTTTTCCTGTAATCTTTTATCTTATCTACAGCTTCCTGTTACTCTGCTCCTTTGTTGGAAGACCAGGATCTTTTTCTTACTCACCGAGTTGAAGTATGGTGACTGTGATTAATATGCATGTGCTGCGGTTGGCATAATTAGAGGGTCAAAACGTCTACAACGATAGCTGCGAAGCCAGGTCCTAGGTCATAAATGTAATGGGGAAATAAATTAAGCCACCAGAACACATTCAAATCTGGAATTCAGGCACAGCTGGTATTAGAGAAAGATCCCATCCGCCTGCTAGTTTATCATTCACACTTCAATGATCTTTATGGAAATGACCAATAAGTCAGGCAGGGTACAAATAGGCCCACTGAGGTAGTGTTAATACCCATTCTTATCAAATAGAATCACCATGGAGCTAATCTTCTGCAAATTATTTCAGGGACTTGACATTTTGTGTGCACATTTAGGTCTGCTGGAAAAGGGCCATCAATCTGGAAAGTGGCACAGCTGATTTCTGTCAGGTTCTGACTTGGTATTTATTAAGTTAAACTAATGTACATCTTTTAGAACACAGCAAACATGAATATCCTCGTGCAGGAAGGAGAGGAGGAAGCCAAATAGGCTACAAAATCAAAATCTAGTGGTCAAACAGAGCTCACAAAAAAAGCCCTGTGTCAAATAAGTGTTGTTCTTTTCAATTTTAGATTCACTCTCTTGCCTTTGATAGCTCTGCAAAGCATAACATATAAAACCGAACGACAAAAGTTACCAAAAAAGCATGTGCTGTATATATTAGGGATGTGAATCGTTTTTTGACGATTTAAAATATCGTCCGATATATTTTAAATCGTCAAAAATCGTTAGGGCCACGATACAATACCAATTCCCCCGATTTATCGTCAAAAAATCGTAAATCGGGGGAAGGGGGAGGGCAGGAAAACCGGCACACTAAAACCCCCTAAAACCCACCCCCGACCCTTTAAATTAAATCCCCCACCCTCCCGAACCCCCCCCCCAAATGCCTTAAATTACCTGGGGGTCCAGGGCGGTCCGGAACGACCTCCTGCAATTGAGTCGTGTTGTCTTCAGCCGGCGCCATTCTGCCCCGCCATTTTGCAAAATGGCGGCGCAAAATGGCGGCGGCCATAGACCAACACGATTCAACTGCAGGAGGTCGTTCCGGACCCCCGCTGGACTTTTGGCAAGTCTTGTGGGGGTCAGGAGGCCCCCCCAAGCTGGCCAAAAGTCCCTGGGGGTCCAGCGGGGATCCGGGAGCGATTTCCTGCCGCAAATCGTTTTCCATACGGAAAATGGCGCCAGCAGGAGATCAACTGCAGGAGGTCGTTCAGCGGGGGTTCCGGACCCCGGCCTCCTGCAGTCGAATCGTGTTGGTCTATGGCCGCCGCCATTTTGCGCCGCCATTTTGCAAAATGGCGGCGCAGAATGGCGCCGGCTGAAGACAACACGATTCAATTGCAGGAGGCCGTTCCGGACTGCCGCTGGACCCCCAGGTAATTTAAGGCATTGGGGGGAGGGGGTTCGGGAGGGTGGGGGATTTAATTTAAAGGGTCGGGGGTGGGTTTTAGGGGGTTTTAGTGTGCCGGTTTTCCTGCCCTCCCCCTTCCCCCGATTTAGCTACGGACCGCCGCTGGACCCCCAGGTAATTTAAGGCATTTGGGGGGGGGGGGGTTTCGGAAGGGTGGGGGATTTAATTTAAAGGGTTGGGGGTGGGTTTTAGGGGGTTTTAGTGTGCCGGTTCACGATTTTAACAATTTTCACGATACTCTAAACACCCAAACGGCGACGATACGATTCCCTCCCCCTCCCAGCCGAAATCGATCGTTAAGACGATCGAGGACACGATTCACATCTCTAGTATATATACACACAGGAGCATAATGCAACATTTATGCTGGTTTCCAGCTATGAGTTCAATGTAAAAAAAAAAGTTCTGGCGAACTGTGAGGTCCGATGTAATAAAGTGAGCGATAAAACTCTGCGCTGAAATTCAGCGCACAGTTTCTTAAAGTTCATTTATTAAAATGTTTGCGACAGTAAGCTAATGATATGTTATTGCATTTGGGAGTTTAAAAAATGTGCACAAACCAGAAAATGTGTGCAAAGAAAAGGCGTAGTGTACAGAAAAACATGATTTCTGTCATAAATCATGTGACATGGCTGACCAATGGCACCGGTAGCCCCTGTGACATAGTAGGTCAAAGGCTATCGGCGCCATTTTGAATACGGCAGCCAAGAGTGTGAGTGCAGGAGATGGCTCCCGGACCCCCCGCTGGACCACCAGGGAGTTTTGGTAAGTCTTGGGGGGTCAGGAGGGTGGGGGGTTGTAGTTAATTTAATTTTAGCAGGGAAACAAATAGGAATTAACGTATAAACGTATAGGGGGGCCCCCTTGGTGAATGCAACGTATCTGCCCCCCGATGAATACGAATCCCAAATGCAACGTATGGCGTCCCTCTGCACATCCCTACCCTCTATGTTCACGAATGGTAACTTTCAAACCGACACATGGTGCACTTTAGTGCATGTATGCTGACGCATACCTGGATATGCAGCCATTTTATAACTTGCATGCACATATGTTCACACATTATAAAATAGGCTGTTCACATGCACATGTGTGCACAATTTTAAGTGTGCACATGCCCAGGTGTGTAAATCAGGTTTCTACCGTGTAAGTCAGGGTATTATAGAACCTACACGCATCCACGCCATGATCAGTTTCACCAGTTTGACCACCAGTTCACCCAGGGTTGGGCTACACCTCCAAACCCTCCTAGTTTAATAGCCTGCACTCCCCCTCTTTATGCCAGACCTTTTAAACCCCTTCGAAATAGCTGGTTTTTAAATTTTTTTCAGTTATATCTCTTCCAGAGCAGAAGTAAAATTATACAGCAGAGAACCTGGGCATGCGCTGGGTTGTATTATAATTATGTACACTAGGGATGTGCATTCATTTGTGACGAAATAGGAAATATCGTCTATATTTCCTATTTTGTCGTGGTTCGGGGGTTGCCCGAAACGATAGGAAAACCCACGAAATTTCATGTGGTTTTCTTATTGTTTTTTTGGGAGGGAGAAAAGGCACATAAAAAACAACCTCAAACCCACTCCAACCCTTCAGATTTAATTAATTAGAATCCCCCACCCTCCCGACCCCCCAAAAACTTGCCTAAAGTCCCTGGTGGTCCAGCGGGGGTCCCGGGAGCGATCTCCCCCTTTCAGGCTGTCGGCTGCCACTAATCAAAATGGCGCTGATGGCCCTTTGTGCTTTCCATATGACAGGGGCTATTGGTTCCATTGGCCGGCCCTTGTCACATGTTAGGAGCAATGGCTGGCCCATGCCATTTTTTAAGATGGCACCGGCCGTCCATTGCTCCTACCCTATATAGGTGTGCTGTCAGTAGCCTAGTGTTTAGAGCAGTGGCTATGAACCAGGAGACCAGGGTTCAAGTCCCACTGTTGCTCCTTGTGACCTTAGATAAGTTACTTTACTCTCCACTGCCTAGGTGCAAAGTTGAACTGTAAGCTGAGGACAGGGAAATACCTACAGTATCTGAATCTAATCTGCTTTGAAGTGCTGAAAAAAGTGTGAAAAGTAGAATATCTAAATGAAAATTTTCAATCCTGTACACACATATTTATTTATTTGTTTAGCCATTTTATATACTGCCATTCCAAATGAAGATCACAATGGTTTACAACATGACATACATATTATAGATCAACATGTACATTGTCTAAATGGGTGGGCCCAACACGAATGAAAGAGGCTCACGGTTTACCTGGGGCCGTGGAGGAAGAGGGGAAGCCCTGGCAACCACGAGCAATGCCAGGTGACGTCATCGGGGCACACTGGCGCACACCGATGATGTCAGCATCATTGGCCCGCCTTTTGGAGGCAGTTCCTAGGGGCCGGTGTCATTGGAGATGGCCACGGCTGGCTGTTCTTGATGATATCAGCTCTGGAATTTAAATGAGGGCCGCGCCACAGCTAGCCTTTTTTCACGGATCAATTTTTGAGGCTCGGCTGTGGTGAGGGAAGCAGCGAAACATAACCGAGGCAGCGCAGTGGCCAGGAGCCACAAAATGCCAAAAAAGAAGAAAAATGCCCTTGGAATTAAAAAAAAAAAAAGGAAATCCGGGTCCGTTTTATAGAGAGGAAAGGAGTGAAGAATTCAGGCAGGACCGGTGCATCGACTGGGTGGTGCCAGCAGACTTTGGGACCCCATACCATCAACAAGAAGTGGGAGCAAGAGGTCATGAACCCAGCAGTGCAGTGAGTAATGTCCCTTTGGCACAGAATCATGGGAAGGAGACCAAGAACTTGATCCGGGGGACAACAGAGGGATGGAGCTACTCGTGGTCCCCAAAATGGAGACGGAAGTAGGACAGCGGAGGGGGGAGTCCGAAGAAAAGTTACTCCACAAGACGGTAACGAGCAACGGGAATTAGCTAGCACGGTCGGGCAGAAGGAGTGTCGCAACGCACCGCGGGTGGGGACCCCTCAAGTTAAAAGGAGGCAAGTGCGGCGGACGGCGGCAATAACTCACGAGGACTTGGCTGTCAGGGACAACAATATACCTCGCATGGGGCAGTCGGCAGCAGGTGGAGGCAACACCAGCACACCTCAGTTCCAGGTACCCACAAGTTTGAATGCTGGCAATGGTGAACATCAGCATGGCATGGGTTTTCCCTACTTACCGGGGTTCACCCCCCCCCCCCCCCCCCCCCATGGGCCTGCAGCATATGGATACCTCCAGGCAGCAACAGTGGCAATAGCAACACTCCCGATCTCAATATGTTCCCACAGTGGTCGCACATGGCCTACGGGGGAGGGATACCATGCCCAGTATACCTTTGGGGATATTGGCCGGGGCATGAAGGGGTATGGAACAGCCAAGAAGCGCAAGAGAAAGGAGCGGAAATTCCAGTGGCAGACAATAGCAGCATGGGAGCAGGGCGCACGGCAAGCGGTGTAGAAAGCGACAACATTGGTACGGGGCATCATCCTCAAGAGAGGACAACCAGCCAAGTGAACTAATCAACCCAACAACTGTGAGTGGTATGGCAGATATGACAGTGCAGGAAGATAATTCGCGAGGCAACGGAGCAGCAGAGGCAGGGCAAGAGCAGGGTGAATTATCTGAGCCTGTTTTTTCCGCAGCACAGTTCCCCGTTGAGACGGTGGTCACGCATGCGTCAAAGAAGAAGGGGAATGAAAAGCAAAAGAGAAGGAACAGTTCCAGTTCCAGTGACAGTAGCACATCTTCTGACTCCAATAGCTCGGAGGAGACTGGTGTAACCTGGCCACTGGCGGCGCAAGGAGGGGCAGTAATAGCTTCGATGGCATCGAACAATGTATCCCCTCTATGGGTCAGTGTGCCAAGAAAACTGCGAAAAAGGATAAGGAAGAGGAAGTACATTGACATCTTCTAGCTCATGGAAGGAAGGAGAGGCCCACGAGACAGGAAAATGAGCAAGGGTAGGGATCCACAACCGGAGGACAGCAAAAACATACCATGTAACATATTAAATTCTTTCAGATGATGAGTGTGATTATGAAAGATGACCCGTCACAGTACGGACTGATGCTCAGTTATACGGACACATTCCTAGAGGCATACAGAGCATACGAAGGATGGGCATGGCTGAATTATGATAAGCGCTTCCGAGACAAGATGGAGGAGAATGGTCTGAAGTCATGGGGGACTCAAGATGTCGATTTGTGGCTAAAGCAGATGACAAACAAGGCGAGCGACACGGGCGGGCATGGAAGAGCAACAACAAAGGCACCAGTACCGGGAGCAATATACGTCAGATCGGCCAACACACAGAATAACACTTGCTGGAGATTTAACAACTCATCCTGCACATTCAAATATTGCAGGTTCACTTGATTTGCGCTGCACCTCACCCCGCAAGCAAGTGTACAAAAAATTTGGGGACCAGTAGTTCTCCCCCAAGAAAATGAAGCATGGCAATTACAAAAAGCCACCTCACCTATTAGACTGGACAGAATGTTGGAGTGGCTCGACAGGTACCCAAGAAGGGAGGAAGCTGGGAGGATTAAACCAAAGGATTTAAGGAGGGATTCCGAATCCCTTATCAAGGATGTATCAGAAATTCCACAGTCAACAATGCATCATCGACAATGTGACAACCGGAAATAGTACAAAACAAATTGAACATTGAGCTATCATTGGGCAGAATTGCAGGCCCTTTCACGTCACCTCCATTTCAAAACATGGTGTTATCTCCCCTGGTGGTGGTACCGAAAAAGGAGCCAGGAAAGTACAGGCTCATTCAGAACCTATCGTTCTCACCTGGGCTCTCGATTAATGACCACCTGCCACAGGAAGAATGCTCGGTACAATACACCTAGGTCAGCCAGGGCCCCCTTGCTTGAAAACGTGGCGGGGGGTCAGAAAGTGATGTCGCCTTGCTTGAATCGTGGTGGGTGGCACAGGGGCTTGGTCCTGGATACTGGTGGAACCATAAAAGGATTGGTCCGGGTGGGGTGAAGTTGTTTATGCTGTTGATTTCATATTGATTGTTAATAAGTTAATAAAAGCTGCGGCCGCTTAATTCCAAAAATACAGTGTAACATGTTCAGTCATTTGAGGGATGGGGCAAATGGGAAGGGGTGTGACGGAAACGAGAACAGATGTCATGGCTTCCAGAGTCAATGTAATCATATAACATACATACATTTATTTATTTATTTAAAAATTTTTATATACCGACATTCATCCAGGATATCACATCGGTTCACAGTGTAACGCAAACATACGCCATGCATGGCGCTTTACATTGAACAAATAAAACATGTTAACAAGGGAATGAAGGGGTAAGAGAACATGGGATTGACACATACAGCGGCGGACTCACGATGTCTGACCGGCCCGGGTATTCGCCACCCAGGCCGGCCCAGGACACGTCATGTGGTCTGCCGAGCGTGGCTCTGTCACGACCATGCAGGGCAGACCACGTGACTGTAGCGATTGGCCCACCGGGGGATGCCCGATCCCCCGATAGGCCAATCCGCCCCTGGACACATACATTGACTAATGTAATCAGCGGTGGTAAATTTCTACTGTGATGTTCTAGTACTTTTTAACTCAAGGTTCAGGGATATAAGTTTGGTAGTTTGTAAAATATGTTATAGTTTTATTCATTTGGAAGTTGTTGGGATGTGATGAGGTATTTAGATCATTTGTTAGGTTCTTAATGAATTTGTCCTTGTAGGTGCTAACTCTGTTTTCAGATAATTTCAAGTTAGGTTATAGGCATTTTTAAATAACCATGATTTTAGTTCATGTTTGAATGTCTTTCTTTCTGGAGTCAGTCATAGTACCTCAGGTAGAGAGTTCCATAGAATAGGGTCTGCTATGGAGAACACACGTTCTCTTATTTTTGTTAGATGAGTTTTCTGTAATGATGGAAAGGTAGTAATCCTTTGTTTTGAGATCTTAGTGATCTCTGTGGCTTGTATGGTTATAGTTCTACACCTATCGGTCCGGAGATGTTAGAATGGATGGTGGTATGTATTAATGTTAAGGCTTTGTAATTGATTCGGGATTGTACAGGAGGCCAATGTAGTGCTATCAGAGAGTGTGAGATGTGATCACATTTTCTTGAACTTATTAAGGGTCTTGCTGTGACACTTTGTAGTAGTTGTAGTGGTTTTAGTAGACAGGTACTCCAAGTAGAAGTGAGTTACAGTAGTCAAGGTTCGAGAAGATGAGGGTTTGCAGGACCGTGTGGAAGTCTTTGTGAGTCAGCAATGGTTTCAGTCTGTGTAATAAGCACAGTTTAGCATGGCCTGATTTGATTAATTTATTTATGTGCTTTTCCATTATTAGGTTCTTGTCAATCTGTATTCCTAAGTCCCAAACTTGGTCTGAGGGTGTAATATTAAAGTTATCTAGGTCAAGTGCCTGCAGAGTCACTAAAGGTAGATTTCTTCTTAACTGTATGATTTCAGGGTTTTTTTATGTTTAGAGTTAGAGTTTAGATGGTTCATGTTGTATAGCCTTCATGTGTGCCATGAGAGTCAGTGTTGTAATTTCAGTGGATTTGGAGCATGGTATGTAGAACTGAATATCGTTGGCTTATAGGTAAACGGTGATTCCTAGATCAGATAGTAGGTTACACAGAGGAAGCATATAAATGTTGCATAGAGTTGCCAAGAGTGCTGAACCTGGGGAACACCTACATTGATCGGGAAGGTGTCAGACATATGTTTGCCCAGTTTGACTTGGAATGTTCTTTTTGATAGGAAGGAAGTGAACCATTTAATAACATTGCTGTCAATTCTGATTTTTCTCAGTTGATGGCATAGTATAGAAAAGTCAAAAGTGTCATATGCTGCTGTTAGGTCAATTAGTACCAGGATGTAGGATTCATCTTTGTTAAATTCCTGTAATATGGGGTCCATTAAGTATACAAGTAAAGTCTCGGTTAAGTGATTTTTTTTCTGAACTCAAATTGGTTTGGATGAAGAATGTAATGGTTATTAGGGATGTGAATCGTGTGCCCGATCGTTTTAAACGATTGGGTTCGGCTGGGGGGGGGGGGGGGAATCTGATCGTTACGAGATGTGAATTGGAATCGGTTCCGATTCCAATTCACATCACTAATTTTTTTTAGTGAGGCCCGCGCCGATAAAAAAAACCCCACCCCGACCCTTTAAAATTACCCCCGTAGCCTCCCCCACTCTCCTGACCCCCCCAAAAAACTTTTTACACATACCTGGTGCTCCAGGGGGGCCTTGGGCAGCGATCTCCCGTTCCCACGCTATCAGCTGCGCTAAAAAAAAATGGCGCCGATGGCCCTTTGCCCTTACCATGTGACAAGGCAAAGGTAGCGCCGGCGCCATTTTGAATATTGGCAATATGGCCCACGTGCAGGAGATCGCTCCCGGACCCCCGCTGGACCCCCAGGGACTTTTGGCCAGCTTGGGGGGGCCTCCTGACCCCCACAAGACTTGCCAAAAGTCCAGCAGGGGTCCGGGAGCGACCTCCTGCACTCCGGCCGTATTGCCAGTACTCAAAATGGCGCCGGCGCTACCTTTGCCCTCACAATGTCACAGGGGTTGCCCCCCCAAGCTGGCCAAAAGTCCCTGGGGGTCCAGCGGGGGTCCGGGAGCGATCTCCTGCACACGGGCCGTATTGCCAATATTCAAAATGGCGCCGGCGCTACCTTTGCCCTGTCACATAGTAAGGGCAAAGGGCCATCAGCGCCATTTTTTTTAGCGCAGCTGATAGCGTGGGAATGGGAGATCACTGCCCGCGGCCCCCCTGGACCACCAGGTATGTGTAAAAAGTTTTTGGGGGGTGTCGGGAGAGTGGGGGAGGCTAAGGGGGTAATTTTAAAGGGTCGGGTGGGGTTTTTTTTTATCGGGCCATCGGCGCCATTTATATTAGTGGCAGCCAAAATGGCGCCAATGGCCCGAGAGCGGGAGATCGCGCCGGGACCCCCCCACTGGACCAGCAGGTAATTTAAAACATGTGGGGGGGGGTTTGGGAGGGTGGGGGATTTGTTTTAAAGGGTCAGGGTGGGTTTTAGGGTTGTTTTGGTGTGCCGGTTTTCCCGCCCTCCCTCTCCCCCTGATTTACGATTTTTCACGATAAATCGGGGGAATTTCTATTGTATCGCGACTCTAACGATTTTTGACGATTTAAAATATATCTGACAATTTTTTTAAATCGTCAAAAAACGATTCACATCCCTAATGGTTATCTAGATAGTCTTCTAGTTGTGATAATACTGCTTTTTCAAGAATTTTTGAGAGGAAGATTGGATATTGGTTGATAATTCTCCCAATTGTCAGAACTCCTGAGTATTGGTTTTATCACTGCTTGTTTTGCCCTATCTGGGACTAAGCCTTCCAAGAGAGATTGATTGATTAAGGATGTAATTGTTGGAGTGATAATACTGTGTATTAATCTTAAGGAGCTAGCTGGAATGAAGTTTGCAGGTTTTATTTTAGTGATGATTTGAGTGATTTGAAGTTTAGATACTCTGTCAAAGGTGGTCCATTTAGCTGGTTCATGTTTATCTTCATGTTCTATTGTTGGTGAGCAGGTAGATAACTGCATTTTTAGCCTGTTTATTTTTTCTAACAAACGGTTAGCATATTCATTGCAGGCATTCTTTGAGAAGCAGTTGTTGCTTGAGATTGAGGAACACGGGTACTTGATTAGTAATTTAGAGTTAAAAATTAACCCATGAACCTGTTTAGCATAGTATTCTTTTTTTCACTTTGTTGATTAACAGCCAGTATTGAGAAAGGAGTGATCTGTATTTTCTAAGAGATTCTGATGTCAGGCATTTCTACCAAAGTTTCTCTTATTTTCTCAGTGATTGTTTAGAGCTTCTTAATTCTTCATTGTACCATGGTTTCTTTTGTTTAGGGGTATTTTGCTCAATTTGGATAGCTTTTATCTGTTTAGGGCTTAGGTTATCAGCAATTTCTTTGACCATTTTATCCCAGGCATCAAATGTTGTGGAGGCATTAGTATGGTTGAAATCGATGAGCTTATTTTTTTGATTCTGCAAGTAAATCTGATTCTATCTTTTTACTGAAGGTGAATGTCTGGTTATTATTTTGGGGTTTTTTTTTGTTGGATGAGGAAGGTTATATCCACTTTTAGTAATCAGACCATGGCAGCATTATGTGAGAGGTATTTATTATACATTTGTTGTGATTGGCAAATATAAAATCTAGAATATGTGTGAGTTTAGTTATGAATTGTGACCGTCCCATTGCGTCCATTGTTTCTAAGAAGGTTTTATAGGCAGTGGTTTTAGTTGTTTTATCAACATGTAGATTAAAGTCACCTATTATGAGGGAGGACTCAGGTGAAGGGAACATTTTAGTAAATACTTTGATTCCACTGGTAAACAAAGTTTTTGCTTACTTCAGGCTTTTTGGTGTTCCAAATAGATTTTTTGATGCTGATCACAGATATTACTTTGAAATTTGTACATCATGTAAGGTTTTTGAGAAAAGGCCAATTTTCTGTTACAATAATTGTGAAATTTTAAAACATAATCTCACGTACATATATTTTCTTGCTGGACAGTAGTTTTTATGATTTTTAAAATTCATGTCGTATTTTTGATGGCCATAAGCAACGTAACATGTAAAATGCACAAAGAAACTCTGCCTGATCTGTTAGGGAGCGCTGGAAGAGTGGTCCCATTTGAGGGGAAATGTGTGTCCTTGGGCCACAGCACAACCCCAGAGGGATCCAAGGCGGTACCGAGTCAGGCGAGAAATGTCCAAGCATGGGTGGAAACTGAAGGTTCGAACTCTCCACCGGACCTGCACACTTTCAGGAAGACCAACAATGCAATGGTGGTCTTTGAATGGTCCTCCGACCATTCCAAGCCCTTTCGGACCTGCCACTGGGTAATGGCAATAAGAAGCAGGCCAGATGGAGGCCATGGACAGACGAAGGCCTTGGAATATGGAAGGCTCAGACGAGAAACTTGGGAGGTCAGCAGCACGGCTATCCAGGCCGTAACTTCCGCGGAAGCGGAAGGTCGGCGGCAGATGTCTCAGTGGCTTCCCAGCAGCGTCAGAATACAGCAGCTTGCTGGAGAAAGGTGAGAGGCTGCTTGCGGCTCAGCCTGCAAGCAGTATCACAACATGATCATGCCAGAACTTGCTCGGGCAAGCCCCAGCTCAGCTGCAAGATTCCAACTTGTTTCCATGAAGACACAGCCTTATATGAGCAGTGGCAATGAATAGTCTCCTATGCAACGTTTGTGTGAATGAGCGAATTGTATCGCTAAAACTGTTGAGTTTAAAGCTTATGGATTTAATTTCATAAGCTTTATGAAATGTTGCGCCAATGTCGTAATAGCCATGACACATTTTGTTACATCTGTGGTGAGTTTATTCTGAAAGCTCAGAAAAGGAGTATGACTGCACTCATTAAGAAGGCATACGAGTTATACTTCAGATGCAAAATTGGTGACCAGGAGAGAGCATGGGCTCCTCATATATGTTGCGCATTTTGCACCAGTAGTCTGTGAGCTTGGCTGAAAGGTGTGCGACCATCCATGCCATTTGCCATCCCAATGATATGGAGGGAACAGAAAGATCATATAACTGACTGTTACTTCTGCATGATGAATGTGTCAGGATACTCATCAAAGAACAGGAAGTTTATTGAGTACCCTAACCTTGCATTGGCAATGAGACCAGTGCCACATGACAACATTCTTCCTGTTCCAAAACTGCCAGAGGTGTGGACATTTGATGCTCATCATCAAGTGTCCACACCTCTGGCAGTTTTGATGAGGAGGTAGGCCATGATGTAGAGCCATTACAGATGGAAGCTGCGGCTGATCCTGACTTTGTGCCATCAATATCCAGTGATCCTCATTTAATATCTCAGTCAGAGTTGAATGATCTGGTCAGAGATTTGGCTTTATCGAAGAGTCAGGTGGAGCTGCTTGGGTCAAGGCTGCAAGAATGGAATCTTTCGTCATCTGATATGAACATATCAGTATTTCGCAGCCATCATGAAGATTTGACAAAATATTTCAACCAAGTAGACAGTCTGACTTTTTGCTGTGACATTAATGGATTGTTTTGTGCTCTCGGATATGACCACGACCCAACAGAATGGCGACTATTTATTGATTCATCAATCTTAAGTTTAAAGGCTTTTTTGATGCACAATGGCAATATCTACCCATCAATACCTATTGGACATGTCGTTATAAGAAACGTATGAGAATATGCAGCTACTGCTGAACCACATTGAAATCTTGAGGTACAAGTGGAATTTGTGTGGTGATCTCAAGGTAGTTGCAATTCTTCTGAGTCTGCAGCTTGGTTACACCAAGTATTGTTGCTTCCTTTGTGAGTGGGACAGTCGAGCAAGAGATTCACATTACATCAGAAAAGTCTGGCCTCTCCGCAAGAAGTTGGTTCCAGGGCAGAAGAATGTTGCGCACGACCCATTAATGGATCCAAGTAAGATATTTCTTCCACCTTTGCACATCAAACTTAGGTTGATGAAAAACTTCATTAAGGTAATGAACAAGCAAAGTAAAGCCTTTGATTATTTGTGGCAAATGTTTCCATGCAAAGTGATGCCAAGATAAAAGAAGTTATTTTCGTTGGCCCACAAATTCGAGCTGTGATAAAGGACTGCCACTTTGATGGTCTTCTGCAATGTACAGAACGTGTTGCATGGACAGCCTTCAAGAATGTCATTTGTAACTTTCTAGGCAACTATAAGGCAGCAGACTATGTCGAACAGATTGAAAATCTGCTTCAGGCATACAAATTGATGCAGTGCAACATGTCATTGAAGATACATTTTCTTCATTCCCACTTGGACTTCTTCCCAGACAACCTTGGCACTGTGAGTGACAAACATGGTGAAATGTTTCATCAAGACATTGTCAAAATGGAGAAACGGTATAAAGGCAAGTAGAACCCCTCCATGCTGGGTGACTATTGTTGGACTCTCATCCGTGAAGCTTGATTACAAACAAAAATCTGTGGCAAAACATTTTTAGTTTTGTTTTCTGGTGCCAACATTGCCATTATAGCTTATGCTGCTATAGACACGTAACAATGCTTAATGTATATCACACTTTTCTGCAAAAGGTATGTGATACAGACATAATAAATGCATATTTGTGATCAGCTTGTTAAAATCTACTTGTTTCACCGAATGTTGTGGAGGAAACAAAATGTTCCCAGAAATTTGTTTACCAGTGTTAGTGGTGAGAAGTCTTTTTAAAGTATTCTTGGGGGGAAAAATAGATCATTCCGATATTTACTTGTGGTGATTTAAGTATTGCCCCTTCATATGGAGGGTCAATTTCTACTTTATATGGAATAAGTTTAAGCTCCTTTTTACTAATAATTAATAATCCCCCACCTTTCTATTTAGGGCTGGGGAAGTGAAAGATATATTTGGAATGTTCAATTTGATTTAAGAGTACATTATCTTCATTGTTCAGCCAGGTTTCAGAGATGCAGAAGATGGTCTGGTTTAATTCCAAGTAAATCATTTATTAATGGGATTTTTTTTTTTTTAATAGACTGCTCATTCAGAAGAAGCAGTGTGAAGATTAGGTAGGAGTGGACTGCTGAGGAGTTGTGTTTCTTGTGGTGTGGACTAAGTTAGTGTCCATTTTTTTTTTTTTTTGTGGATCTCCTAAGGTTTCCATGTAGCCCTTGTCCTATTTTATTTGTGATGAAGTGTTCCTGCTCCTTTTTCTTACATAGTCAGATCAAAAGAGCAAAAGAAGAAAGATTCAGCGAGCTTCACTTGAGGCGCTCATGAAGGGCTACCCAAAGGGGCAAGCTCCTCTGTAATGCTCCTTTGTGTGCGTGCCAAAGAGTGCAAGTGCCTGCAGCGTTGCTGCCGTGCTGATGAGGATGCCAGTGGTGGTGGGTGGGCAGTGGGCGGCCAGGGAGCAGGTCCATCATCTTGACCTGAGGATAAAGGGCTGCCTTCAGCACTCTTCTTGCGCTGCTCCTTGCTGTCGCTGCTTGTTGCCAGTCACGGGAGGCTGGCCCGGTTGCTGCGGCCAGGTAGCCAATTTCTCACGGCAGCATCACCACCACCCTGATGAGGCCACTGGTGGTGGGGGCACACATGTTATAAAAGAGCCCTGGCATGAGTTATGTGTCCACCTAATTTTAAGCTTGTCATGCGCAGCAGCATAAGACGGTTTTGGGGCACGCAAGTGAGGGAATTTTACAACAGATGCACATCCAGCACATAACCATTTTCACCAGTTCATCTACCAGTTTGTCTAGTCTCAAGCTAGATCCTCCAAATTCCCCTGGTTCTTTAACTTGCACTTCCCTCATTTAACCCAGACCCCTCATACATTTCTGAGATATCTGGAAATAGTTATATTAAGACTTACACCTCATCCATAGCTTTACACTGAAATATACCTGGGCATATGCCCAGATGTGTAGCTACTTGCTCATGTATTTCATGGCCCCACCATGGAACGCCCATGTCCCATCCACTTTCCACTCCTTTCTTTCCCAATGGAGATATTTGTGCACATATGTGGGCAACTTATAAAATCAGGTTCTAGATGTGTTTGGCATGTGTCTGGCTTTTAAAATTCACCTTTTTGTGAGTATACGCATTTGGAATTTGGGGAAATGGGAAAGCCTATAAAATTCTAAATGCCTTCAGAAAGATGACAGACTGGGTTTTTCTCTCTCCCCCAGCTTCAAAATCTTCTCAAATATTCTCAGGATTCTGTGATCAACACACTGGACTATACCATTGCAGCCACTCCTAGAGGAATATGAAAAAGCTATTATTTATTTAATGGATTTTGTATACTGACACTCAGGTTCCATCATAACAGTTCACAGGAGAGTGCAGGGGGTAAAAAATTATTTTCATTTTTATTTTGTTTTTTTTGGGGGGCTCCCATAAATTTCATATTCTTTAATTTTTATTTTATTTCTTTAGTTTAAAAAAGAAATAAATATAAACCCCCCCAAAAAACAACAAAAAAAATATTAATGGGGCCTCCCAAGGCTTCCTGTTCCCAGCAAACATCCTTCCCACCTGAAAAAATGCTGGGGCCAGGATCATCCTTTGCCCCCAGCTATCCAGTTTGGGGGGGAAATCCACTGGCAAGTTCTAGGTCCAGGCTGAAGCCTTGACCTTGCATAAGACTAGGTTGCAGTAGGGCTGCCACAACCTTGGCCTAGGCCCTATCCAAGGCCCAGGCTTGGAAGCTTGCTCCTGATACCTCAGCCTAGACCTGACAATGGAACTTATGCTGAATGCTGGCACCTTGACCTAGTGCCAGGCTCAGGCCTGATGCCAGCGCCTTGCCCAGAGGCCGGGTCCTGCCACCTGGGCCTCGGTGTAGTCCAGAGCCCGATGATGGAGTCTGGCCCAGAAGCTGTGTCGTGATGCCAGAGCCTCAGCCCAGTCATCAGGCCCAGACCCGGAGACTAGAGTTCAGGCCTCAGAGTCTTTTTCTTTGTTCTTTTTGTTCTGTCTTCTTTCATTATATGATGTAAATTAATTCCAGCACATCTTCCTCATCAAAGGGCACGATTTTGCTGTATGGCAGTGCCAATTCAGTGCCATACAGCAAAATGTCACCCTCTACTGAGCAGGATTCACTAGAATTAAGTTAATACAGTGGTTCCAGTGGATGGTATCATTTGAAGAAAGAAGACCAAAGAAAGAAAAATGAAGATGTCTACAAGGTCTGGGCTCTGACCTCTGGGCCTAGGCTTGACCCTGGGCTGAGGATCCAGCATTGGGCCTGGGTCTGAGCCCTGGCTAGACTGAGGCCCAGATGCCGGGATGTGGCCTTTGGACTGGTCTCTGGCCTAGGCTGAGGCCGAGGCAGCAGGACCAAGCCTCCAGGCCAGTCCTGCAGCCAGGAGGATTGGAACCAGGCTGATTTAGTGTCAGTGTCGGGACCTGACCTTGGGACCTGGCCCTGGCATCAGGCCTGAGCCCAGGCTCAGGCTCTGGCCTAGGTCAAGGCCCAGGCAACAGGCCCGGTATTTAATTTTAATAATATATGATTGTATATTATCATTGTTTATTTTATTAGTATTTTATATTATTCTTTATATAATCATTTTTATTTTTATCACAGAATCTGTAAGTTTCCTTATTCTAAGTTAATTATCTTCTCTTCACATTCTGCATGTTTTAAATACGATGTATAAAATCCGTAAAAGGATATGTTTTATAGATATTTTCTTTTATATGTTGTCTTTAGTACATTCTTATATTTGCTAAATATATTTATCTATCTAGCTATCTATCTATTTATTTATTTATTTAAATGCTATCTTCCACCTATAGTGAAAAAATTGTGCTAGGCGAATTACAAGACTCCAACATCGGGCTCTGGACTACACCGAGGCTCAGGTGGCAGGACCCGGCCTCTGGGCAAGGCGCTGAACCACCATAGCTCCTCAGCTGTCCTCTTTCACCCCCTGTACTACCCTCCCACCCCAGCCCCCGTGCAACTCGCCTGTCTATACATATGTGTATACTGTTAACCCAGTTATGACTTGTACCTTAAATTTGGTGTGAATTTGATTTTGACATTGACTTTTGTAATTTACTTGGTTATCCATCTCCCTCTCTTCTTTTTGTTCCTCCCTCCCTCCCTTAGCCAAGTTTCTCGACCTGCCCCTCTACCTTTTGTAGCTAGCCCTTTATCATCATTCATTCTAATTTCCTCCTTCTCAGTTACTTGTAAACCAACATGATGTGTACTACGAATGCCGGTATATAAAAGCTAATAAAGAAATAAATAAAAATAACATTAAAAACAAGCAATAAGCAAGTGGAGGAGAGAAGGGAGAGGTTTTACTTGCCTGCTAGCAGCCCTTTCTGGGGGAGAACTGTTCATCTCGGCCCCGACGGTGGGTACAGCTGTTTCGGATTACTTCCTGGACTTGACGTCATCAGGGAGGGTCCGGCCGAAAGATCTTAAGACTAGCCCCCCTGCGGCACGCAGCCGATGCCGGAGCACTGCCTAAGCCGTGTGCGCCAAAGGGGTGCGTGGCTTTGGCTGAAATTTCCTGAATTTCTTCTTACTTGACTTTTTTGGTTTAATATCAATCCCTCTCCTGCAACCTCCACCAGCTCGGGTAATCCAAGCACAAGATCCAAGACAATATAAGAAGCTCTGGTTGTAAGTAAGTAGTGCCAGAGAGCACAGTTATATTCTTTTTTAAATGCCTCACTCTGTAAGGAAATGGATGGCTAAAGAGAAAGAAGCCCTACTGGGACCCCATGCCTCTATTCTGGGCCCGATGGATGCTCACATACACCGAGGTACAATGGAACCAGTTGAAACTTCGCTGAGTGAGGGAAGGGAGAAAGTTTTACCTGAACTCTCCTCTGAGTTATGTACCACCTTGTCACCAGTAGGGCGGACGCCCCCCAGGAAACCCAGCTGAGATGAAGCCTCAGATCCAATCTCCCGAGACACTGGAGTTGGCTGCTACACTAACTTTAGCTGATTGAGGCAGAGGAGAAACATCACAGGCTATTTCTAATCTCCCTATATTTCCATCGGATTCTGGTGGGTGGAATCAGCAGCACTGTATTTGAGAAGGAACTTGGTGATAATTATGTGTTTCCTCAGTTTCTGAAAGCTGATCTGATAAAGCCATCTGTTATTTCACTAGATTCAATATGGGATGCTATTCAAACTTTAAATTCCAATATTTTTAATCTGATGGCCCCAGTATATACTTACCTAGGAAAAATTGATTTATGTATGGGGAATATGGAAAAAGAAATAGCAGCTGAAAAAGAGAGAGTTACTAAAGTTAAATTAGATTTGGAAAGTAATTTATCTTTTCAGAATGATTTAATGAAGGATAATGACACGCTGACTAGTAGGTTAGAAAATATGGAAAATGCATTAAAGGGGAAAAATCTTCGATTTATTAATTTCCCTGAGTCAAATTATATTGCCAAAGGAAATGTGGAAAAAATATATGTCAGACATTTTAAAAATTCCTGACCAAATTCCTCTACCAGTTATATCAAGAATTTATTATATTCCACCTATTAAGGGCACAACAGTTATAGATGGAAAAGAGAGGAAAAATAATATTTCAATAGATTCTTTACAGTTAAATTTAACGGAAATATTAGAAACATCACAGAAGGATCAGATTATTCCAGCTACTTTAGTGGTTTCATTCTTGCTCGAAGCAGATAAAGAATGCCACTAATAATGTTTTTTCGACACAGAATAGAGAGTTTCCTCGGCCTTAGGGTAAATATTTTTACGGACCTATCGAGGGTCACCCAGAAAAGAAGGAGGAATTTCTTGCTGTTGAGACACAGAGTTTTGGAAATAGGAGCTATGTTCCTTTTAAAATATCCCTGTAAATGCTTAATAAAATATCAGGGATTATCATATGTTTTCCTTCAACCAAGTCAGCTTACAGCTTTTCTTGTTGGTAAAAATCCTCTACCAGGTAGTTCTTCTATTGAGTAAGTGCAAAGTATGATGTAAAGTCTGCCTTGTAATATTATATACTTAATATCAATCTTTAAAGCTTCCTCTTTCAAATATATATAAATTGTTATTCCAATTTTTTTTTCCTTAGACTTGGTCCTGTGATCTCTGATTGTGGATTTTGAGTTTGAGATAAATAATAGCTTAAGATGTACAAATTCCTTTATGAAATATATTATAAATTCTGTATTACTATGATGTATCTCTGTTTTCAATTAAGATTTGTTTTTCTTGAATATAAGTTGTTAAAAATTCAATAAAATATAAATGGAAAAAAAACCCCAAGCAATAATAATGACATATAATAAAAAAAAATTATATTAAAATCATCTTTTCTACATACATGTATTTTTGCCGTGACTGGGTCAGCTATTGATGCTTCTAATTCCTGATTTTATGTCTTTTGATTTTATGTTTGATAACAATTTTTAAGTTAATTTATATATATGTAGCAGTATTTTTAAACAAGTCATTTGATTGTATGGATATAGGCATTTTATTCATAATGGAATGAATTTTCAAAGGAGATATGCACCTACAAGTAGATTTTAAAAGGTCCATATGCATAAATACCGGGGGTTACACGCATGGCCGGGCCCTGCGTGTACCGAGAGCATTTTAGAAAGGTCCCAGCCACATATATAACCCCCCCACACACACACAGAAGTGCTGGGCCTAAAGAAAGGGGTGGGCTGGGGGACAGGGTTTGGGAAGGGTGGGGGCTGGCTGGGACAGTGGTAAATTACAAAAAACAAAAAGTTCTAGGGTAGGTAGGTCCGCTCCTTAATTGGAGCGGTCTGGGAGGGAACTGGGCAAAGATCCAATCGCGTCGCAGCACGTACTTTAAAAAATTCACCCCTGCATGCTCGGAGGCCACCCACCCGCATATGGGTGCGTGGACATTAAAATCCGACACGCATTTTATAACATTTGCATGCCGATGCGTGCATGTTACAAAATAGCCGTGTCCATGTGCACCTGCATGGATGTGCGCATGGGCCTTTTAAAATCTAGCCCATAGCATATATCATATCAATTTTCAAATGTCCATTTATGGATGTAAAGTCCATTTGTGGGTGTAAAATAATTTGACCCATTAGTCAGTCATTTTAGGTGTTAACAGAGATTTAGGCAGACATGCCTCATTAAGAGCGAGAAGTAAACATGCTTGGCTAACAGCCTGCCATATTTATTTATTTATTTACTTATTTACTTATTTATTTTACATTTTTGTTTACTACTTATACAGTTTTAGATCGATCTAAGTGGTTTACATAAAAAAAAAAAGCATACATAATTTAAAAGAAAGGAAACATAGGTATAGGAATGTTGGAGTTCAGAGCAAATACATTTTAAAAACATAAGGCTAGATTCATCATTTTGTGCGAATGATGAGCTGCGGCAATAAAGAGGGTGGGGGCGATAAAGGGGGTGGGAGGGTGCTTGTGTGCAGCTGGCCGAATCACAATGGTGCAGTTTTGCCTGCGGCGGTGCGACCATGCCACACACTATCTCCCCCATAGTGCCTCACTAAAAGGTGTTGCTATTTTCCGCGACATTCAGGAAATTTTAGCCAAAGCCACACACCCCTTTGGCGCACGTGGCTTAAGCAGCACTCCGGCGTTGGCTGCACGCTGCTGGGGGGCCAGTCTTAAGATCTTTCAGCCAGACCCTCCCTGATGACATCAAGTCAAGGAAGTTATCAGAAACAGCTGTACAATACACAATGCAGCCACCCCATTTCCCTAAACCCTCCCCTAACTCCTCCCAAACTCCACCCCTTCCCCTACTTTTAATTTTACTGCCGCAATAATGGGCTTTCAAAGTTTGAAAAATAACTCCCTTAGTAAGTAGAACAAGATAACTTAACAAGCGGGGGGGGGGGGGGGGGGGGGGGGGGGAAGAAGGTCATGCTGCTCAAAGTTGAAGGTGGTGGAACATCAGTATGTTTTTAGCATTTCCTTAAACTCCTTTGTGTTTGATACTAGCCTAAGCGAATCACGGAATGAATTCCATAAAATGGGACCTGCTACTAGGGATGTGAATCGTTTTTCAACGATTAAAATTATCGTCCGATAATGTTTATATCGTCTTAAATCGTTATAGAACACGATACAATAGAAATTCTAACGATTTATCGTTAAAAATCGTTAAATCGTGTTAGTGCGCACTAACTCGAGTTAGTGCGCACTAACGGGGAGTTAGTGCGCACTAACTCGATTTAGTGCGCACTAACTGAAAATGATACAAATAAACACTTTCCAGGTCACTGAAGGTCAGTTAGGAATGAATATGTGTTCCTATTGGCTGGCTGCCCTCTTATCTATTGATATTACCAAGGTTACCACTGAGGTGATGGTTGGGGGGATGGGAAATGGAACTGGAAACTAACGAACACCAACAGAAAATGAAACAAAGTGTTCACACTTCCCAGGTCAGTAAAGGTCACTTAGGAATGAATATGTATGTATGTATTCCTATTGGCTGGCTGTGCTCTTATCTATTGATGTTACCAATATGGTTGGGGGGATGTGAAATGGAAACAGTTGGAAGCTTGACAAAAAAAGTAATGTAATGATCAGCACTCACGTGACTAGAACTTGTTTGTTTATTATTTTTGTTAGCAGGCACCTGAAATGCTAGTGCATGTTGAATTTGCCAATCACTGTGCATTTTAGAAAGGTGGTCCTGGCTGGAACTGTACACAGTTCAAATATATGTAATTGATTGTTGGTAAGTGTATTTTTTAAGTAGCCACACTGGCACCAGTATGTTTACTTTTCCTCCTACTTAACTCACTAGCTCAGCTTTGTAAGAAGGGCTTCTCTGCTTGTGTGTTGTTTTTGTTTGGTGTGAGGAGAGCAGAAACATCAGATCTTTATTCAATCTACTACAGTCATCTCTTACAGTGCCCTATCCCTATTAATACCAGGAGTGTTGTGATCTTCCTGCACACAGTGCCCTAACCCTGATACCAGTCTGAGACAGCTCCCTCCCTGCATTACTAGTGAGAGGCTGGCTTCACAGACAGGGGGGAGCTGCCTGACCCTCACTCCTGACTTCCCCCATGTCCCAGCTAGTGAATGGTGTGTGGGTGAGGGGGGGGGGAGGATGGTGAAGTCTGAGACAGCTCCCTCCCTGCATTACTAGTGAGAGGCTGGCTTCACAGACAGGGGGGAGCTGCCTGACCCTCACTCCTGACTTCCCCCATGTCCCAGCTAGTGAATGGTGTGTGGGTGAGGGGGGGGGGAGGATGGTGAAGTCTGAGACAGCTCCCTCCCTGCATTACTAGTGAGAGGCTGGCTTCGCAGACAGGGGGGAGCTGCCTGACCCTCACTCCTGACTTCCCCCATGTCCCAGCTAGTGAATGGTGTGTGGGTGAGGGGGGGGGGGGGAGGATGGTGAAGTCTGAGACAGCTCCCTCCCTGCATTACTAGTGAGAGGCTGGCTTCACAGACAGGGGGGAGCTGCCTGACCCTCACTCCTGACTTCCCCCATGTCCCAGCTAGTGAATGGTGTGTGGGTGAGGGGGGGGGGGGAGGATGGTGAAGTCTGAGACAGCTCCCTCCCTGCATTACTAGTGAGAGGCTGGCTTCACAGACAGGGGGGAGCTGCCTGACCCTCACTCCTGACTTCCCCCATGTCCCAGCTAGTGAATGGTGTGTGGGTGAGGGGGGGGGGGAGGATGGTGAAGTCTGAGACAGCTCCCTCCCTGCATTACTAGTGAGAGGCTGGCTTCACAGACAGGGGGGAGCTGCCTGACCCTCACTCCTGACTTCCCCCATGTCCCAGCTAGTGAATGGTGTGTGGGTGAGGGGGGGGGGGGGAGGATGGTGAAGTCTGAGACAGCTCCCTCCCTGCATTACTAGTGAGAGGCTGGCTTCACAGACAGGGGGGAGCTGCCTGACCCTCACTCCTGACTTCCCCCATGTCCCAGCTAGTGAATGGTGTGTGGGTGAGGGGGGGGGAGGATGGTGAAGTCTGAGACAGCTCCCTCCCTGCATTACTAGTGAGAGGCTGGCTTCGCAGACAGGGGGGAGCTGCCTGACCCTCACTCCTGACTTCCCCATGTCCCAGCTAGTGAATGGTGTGTGGGTGAGGGGGGGGGAGGATGGTGAAGTCTGAGACAGCTCCCTCCCTGCATTACTAGTGAGAGGCTGGCTTCGCAGACAGGGGGGAGCTGCCTGACCCTCACTCCTGACTTCCCCCATGTCCCAGCTAGTGAATGGTGTGTGGGTGAGGGGGGGGGGGGGGGAGGATGGTGAAGTCTGAGACAGCTCCCTCCCTGCATTACTAGTGAGAGGCTGGCTTCACAGACAGGGGGGAGCTGCCTGACCCTCACTCCTGACTTCCCCCATGTCCCAGCTAGTGAATGGTGTGTGGGTGAGGGGGGGGGGGAGGATGGTGAAGTCTGAGACAGCTCCCTCCCTGCATAACTAGTGAGAGGCTGGCTTCACAGACAGGGGGGAGCTGCCTGTCCCTCACTCCTGACTTCCCCCATGTCCCAGCTAGTGAATGGTGTGTGGGTGAGGGGGGGGGGCGGTGGATGGTGAAGTCTGAGACAACTCCCTCCCTGCATTACTAGTGAGAGGCTGGCTTCACAGACAGGGGGGAGCTGCCTGACCCTCACTCCTGACTTCCCCCATGTCCCAGCTAGTGAATGGTGTGTGGGTGAGGGGGGGGGGAGGATGGTGAAGTCTGAGACAGCTCCCTCCCTGCATAACTAGTGAGAGGCTGGCTTCACAGACAGGGGGGGAGCTGCCTGTCCCTCACTCCTGACTTCCCCCATGTCCCAGCTAGTGAATGGTGTGTGGGTGAGGGGGGGGCGGTGGATGGTGAAGTCTGAGACAACTCCCTCCCTGCATTACTAGTGAGAGGCTGGCTTCACAGACAGGGGGGAGCTGCCTGACCCTCACTCCTGACTTCCCCCATGTCCCAGCTAGTGAATGGTGTGTGGGTGAGGGGGGGGGGGAGGATGGTGAAGTCTGAGACAGCTCCCTCCCTGCATTACTAGTGAGAGGCTGGCTTCACAGACGGGGGGGAGCTGCCTGCCCCTCCCTCCTGACTTCCCCCATGTCCCAGCTAGTGAATGGTGTGTGGGTGAGGGGGGGGGGATGGTGAAGTCTGAGACAGCTCCCTCCCTGCATTACTAGTGAGAGGCTGGCTTCGCAGACAGGGGGGAGCTGCCTGACCCTCACTCCTGACTTCCCCCATGTCCCAGCTAGTGAATGGTGTGTGGGTGAGGGGGGGGGGGGAGGATGGTGAAGTCTGAGACAGCTCCCTCCCTGCATTACTAGTGAGAGGCTGGCTTCACAGACAGGGGGGAGCTGCCTGACCCTCACTCCTGACTTCCCCCATGTCCCAGCTAGTGAATGGTGTGTGGGTGAGGGGGGGGGGGAGGATGGTGAAGTCTGAGACAGCTCCCTCCCTGCATTACTAGTGAGAGGCTGGCTTCACAGACAGGGGGGAGCTGCCTGATCCTCACTCCTGACTTCCCCCATGTCCCAGCTAGTGAATGGTGTGTGGGTGAGGGGGGGGGGGAGGATGTTGAAGTCTGAGACAGCTCCCTCCCTGCATTACTAGTGAGAGGCTGGCTTCACAGACAGGGGGGAGCTGCCTGACCCTCACTCCTGACTTCCCCCATGTCCCAGCTAGTGAATGGTGTGTGGGTGAGGGGGGGGGGGAGGATGGTGAAGTCTGAGACAGCTCCCTCCCTGCATTACTAGTGAGAGGCTGGCTTCACAGACAGGGGGGAGCTGCCTGACCCTCACTCCTGACTTCCCCCATGTCCCAGCTAGTGAATGGTGTGTGGGTGAGGGGGGGGGGGGGGAGGATGGTGAAGTCTGAGACAGCTCCCTCCCTGCATTACTAGTGAGAGGCTGGCTTCACAGACAGGGGGGAGCTGCCTGACCCTCACTCCTGACTTCCCCCATGTCCCAGCTAGTGAATGGTGTGTGGGTGAGGGGGGGGGGGGGAGGATGGTGAAGTCTGAGACAGCTCCCTCCCTGCATTACTAGTGAGAGGCTGGCTTCACAGACAGGGGGGAGCTGCCTGACCCTCACTCCTGACTTCCCCCATGTCCCAGCTAGTGAATGGTGTGTGGGTGAGGGGGGGGAGGATGGTGAAGTCTGAGACAGCTCCCTCCCTGCATTACTAGTGAGAGGCTGGCTTCGCAGACAGGGGGGAGCTGCCTGACCCTCACTCCTGACTTCCCCCATGTCCCAGCTAGTGAATGGTGTGTGGGTGAGGGGGGGGGAGGATGGTGAAGTCTGAGACAGCTCCCTCCCTGCATTACTAGTGAGAGGCTGGCTTCGCAGACAGGGGGGAGCTGCCTGACCCTCACTCCTGACTTCCCCCATGTCCCAGCTAGTGAATGGTGTGTGGGTGAGGGGTGGGGGGAGGATGGTGAAGTCTGAGACAGCTCCCTCCCTGCATTACTAGTGAGAGGCTGGCTTCACAGACAGGGGGGAGCTGCCTGACCCTCACTCCTGACTTCCCCCATGTCCCAGCTAGTGAATGGTGTGTGGGTGAGGGGGGGGGGAGGATGGTGAAGTCTGAGACAGCTCCCTCCCTGCATAACTAGTGAGAGGCTGGCTTCACAGACAGGGGGGAGCTGCCTGTCCCTCACTCCTGACTTCCCCCATGTCCCAGCTAGTGAATGGTGTGTGGGTGAGGGGGGGGGGGTGGATGGTGAAGTCTGAGACAGCTCCCTCACTGCATTACTAGTGAGAGGCTGGCTTCACAGACAGGGGGGAGCTGCCTGACCCTCACTCCTGACTTCCCCCATGTCCCAGCTAGTGAATGGTGTGTGGGTGAGGGGGGGGGGGGGGGGAGGATGGTGAAGTCTGAGACAGCTCCCTCCCTGCATTACTAGTGAGAGGCTGGCTTCGCAGACAGGGGGGAGCTGCCTGACCCTCACTCCTGACTTCCCCCATGTCCCAGCTAGTGAATGGTGTGTGGGTGAGGGGGGGGGGGGAGGATGGTGAAGTCTGAGACAGCTCCCTCCCTGCATTACTAGTGAGAGGCTGGCTTCGCAGACAGGGGGGAGCTGCCTGACCCTCACTCCTGACTTCCCCCATGTCCCAGCTAGTGAATGGTGTGTGGGTGGGGGGGGGGGGAGGATGGTGAAGTCTGAGACAGCTCCCTCCCTGCATTACTAGTGAGAGGCTGGCTTCACAGACAGGGGGGAGCTGCCTGACCCTCACTCCTGACTTCCCCCATGTCCCAGCTAGTGAATGGTGTGTGGGTGAGGGGGGGGGAGGATGGTGAAGTCTGAGACAGCTCCCTCCCTGCATTACTAGTGAGAGGCTGGCTTCACAGACAGGGGGGAGCTGCCTGATCCTCACTCCTGACTTCCCCCATGTCCCAGCTAGTGAATGGTGTGTGGGTGAGGGGGGGGGGGAGGATGTTGAAGTCTGAGACAGCTCCCTCCCTGCATTACTAGTGAGAGGCTGGCTTCACAGACAGGGGGGGAGCTGCCTGACCCTCACTCCTGACTTCCCCCATGTCCCAGCTAGTGAATGGTGTGTGGGTGAGGGGGGGGGGGGAGGATGGTGAAGTCTGAGACAGCTCCCTCCCTGCATTACTAGTGAGAGGCTGGCTTCACAGACAGGGGGGAGCTGCCTGACCCTCACTCCTGACTTCCCCCATGTCCCAGCTAGTGAATGGTGTGTGGGTGAGGGGGGGGGGGGAGGATGGTGAAGTCTGAGACAGCTCCCTCCCTGCATTACTAGTGAGAGGCTGGCTTCACAGACAGGGGGGAGCTGCCTGACCCTCACTCCTGACTTCCCCCATGTCCCAGCTAGTGAATGGTGTGTGGGTGAGGGGGGGGGGGAGGATGGTGAAGTCTGAGACAGCTCCCTCCCTGCATTACTAGTGAGAGGCTGGCTTCACAGACAGGGGGGAGCTGCCTGACCCTCACTCCTGACTTCCCCCATGTCCCAGCTAGTGAATGGTGTGTGGGTGAGGGGGGGGAGGATGGTGAAGTCTGAGACAGCTCCCTCCCTGCATTACTAGTGAGAGGCTGGCTTCGCAGACAGGGGGGAGCTGCCTGACCCTCACTCCTGACTTCCCCCATGTCCCAGCTAGTGAATGGTGTGTGGGTGAGGGGGGGGGGAGGATGGTGAAGTCTGAGACAGCTCCCTCCCTGCATTACTAGTGAGAGGCTGGCTTCGCAGACAGGGGGGAGCTGCCTGACCCTCACTCCTGACTTCCCCCATGTCCCAGCTAGTGAATGGTGTGTGGGTGAGGGGGGGGGGGAGGATGGTGAAGTCTGAGACAGCTCCCTCCCTGCATTACTAGTGAGAGGCTGGCTTCACAGACAGGGGGGAGCTGCCTGACCCTCACTCCTGACTTCCCCCATGTCCCAGCTAGTGAATGGTGTGTGGGTGAGGGGGGGGGGGAGGATGGTGAAGTCTGAGACAGCTCCCTCCCTGCATAACTAGTGAGAGGCTGGCTTCACAGACAGGGGGGAGCTGCCTGTCCCTCACTCCTGACTTCCCCCATGTCCCAGCTAGTGAATGGTGTGTGGGTGAGGGGGGGGGGGGTGGATGGTGAAGTCTGAGACAGCTCCCTCCCTGCATTACTAGTGAGAGGCTGGCTTCACAGACAGGGGGGAGCTGCCTGACCCTCACTCCTGACTTCCCCCATGTCCCAGCTAGTGAATGGTGTGTGGGTGAGGGGGGGGGGAGGATGGTGAAGTCTGAGACAGCTCCCTCCCTGCATTACTAGTGAGAGGCTGGCTTCGCAGACAGGGGGGAGCTGCCTGACCCTCACTCCTGACTTCCCCCATGTCCCAGCTAGTGAATGGTGTGTGGGTGAGGGGGGGGGGGGAGGATGGTGAAGTCTGAGACAGCTCCCTCCCTGCATTACTAGTGAGAGGCTGGCTTCACAGACAGGGGGGAGCTGCCTGACCCTCACTCCTGACTTCCCCCATGTCCCAGCTAGTGAATGGTGTGTGGGTGAGGGGGGGGGGAGGATGGTGAAGTCTGAGACAGCTCCCTCCCTGCATTACTAGTGAGAGGCTGGCTTCACAGACAGGGGGGAGCTGCCTGACCCTCACTCCTGACTTCCCCCATGTCCCAGCTAGTGAATGGTGTGTGGGTAAGGGGGGGGGGGGAGGATGGTGAAGTCTGAGACAGCTCCCTCCCTGCATTACTAGTGAGAGGCTGACTTCACAGACAGGGGGGAGCTGCCTGACCCTCACTCCTCCGGGGTATTGTGATCTTCCTGCACACAGTGCCCTATCCCTGATACCAGGGGTGTTGTGATCTTCCTGCATGCAGTGCCCTATCCCTATTAATACCAGGAGTGTTGTGATCTTCCTGCATGCAGTGCCCTATCCCTATTAATACCAGGAGTGTTGTGATCTTCCTGCATGCAGTGCCCTATCCCTGATATCGGGATGTGTGCAAGAAGATCACAACACCCCCGGTATCAGGAATAGGGCACTGTGTGCAGGAAGATCACAACACCCCCAGTATCAGGAATAGGGCACTGTGTGCTGGAAGATCACAACACCCCTGGTATTAGGGATAGGGCACTGTGTGCAGGAAGATCACAACACTCCTGGTATTAATAGGGATAGGGCACTGTGTGCAGGAAGATCACAATACCCCTGGTATCAGGGTTAGGGCACAAGTTCTAGTCACATTGACTGATCACATTACTTGTTTTGTCAAGCTACCAACTGTTTCCATTTCCCATCCCCCATATACTGTCAGTAGGAAACTTGGTAACATGAATAAATAAGAGGGCAGCCAATAGGAATACATATTCATTCCTAAACTGACCTTAACTGACCTGAAAAGTGTCAAATTGTATCATTTTCAGTTAGTGCGCACTAACTCCCAGTTAGTGCGCACTAACTCCCGTTAGTGCGCACTAACTCGAGTTAGTGCGCACTAATCGGAAAAAACGATTTTTAACGATTTTTTAACTAAAAAATCGTGCCTAAGACGATTTTCTTGCCCTGCCACACGATTTCTATCGTTAAGACGATATGGAAAACGATTCACATCCCTACCTGCTACTGAAAAGGCGCATTTCCTTGTTAAATCTAACTTTGCCATCTTAATTGTTGGAACCTGTAGTAAGTTTTTGTCAATAGATCATAAGTGAGGTGGTTGATATAGTCTAAGTGAGGAACAGAGCCAAACAACTGAGAGGTTGTGAATTAGGTTATGAATAATTGTCAGAACATGTATTGAATGCGTTGCCAGATTGGAAGCCAGTGAAGAGATTGAAGGACTGGGGTAATGTGATCTCTAAAGTTTATGTTAGCTACAAGATGAGCAGATTTATTTTGGACTAATTGAAGCGGATGCAGA
This sequence comes from Rhinatrema bivittatum, assembly GCF_901001135.1. NCBI lineage: Eukaryota > Metazoa > Chordata > Amphibia > Gymnophiona > Rhinatrematidae > Rhinatrema > Rhinatrema bivittatum. The sequence goes on from NC_042615.1 coordinate 367,935,000, forward strand.
GTGGTATTTGGAAGACCTAAGTAGAGAGAGTTGCAGTAATCCAGACCTGTCAAAATCAAGGCTTGTAATACTGTATGGAAATATGCCAGATATAAAAGAGGTTTTGATCTTTTCAACACATGAATTTTATAAAATGAACTTTTCACTACTGCAGAGATATTGGCAGACAGTGATAGATTTGAGTCCAAGGTGACTCCTAAATTGTGGGCACGGTTTGAGATGGGGATGGTACAGTGAGGAATAGTGGAGAAATGAATCATTTCAGTTTTTAAAGTGTTCAGTTTCAGATGGTTTTGGTATAACCATGTTTGAGATATAGATTAATTAGAGATAATGTGTTAGCTCAGGATGAAGTATATACAGGGTGGCCCATGGAAAAGTAGCCTCCTGCATGGCACTGGTATTGGAGGCGGGCTACATTTCCATGGACCACCCTGTAGTATAGTGAACTGAATGTCATCAACATAAATTTTATTCCTAAACCAGCCAACAAGTGACAGAGGGAAAACAAGAAAACATTGAAAAGAATAGCAGACAGAGAAAAACCTTTCGGGACACCCGAGTTAGTGAAATACCAGTTAGAGTGATGTTGTCCAAGATTAACTTGTTGGGGATGGTTCAACAGGAAAGATTTAAACTATCTAAGCACAGTGCCTTTAATACCTATGTGTTGAGGTTAGTAAGGAAAATATTGTGGTTCAGAGTTTCAAAGGTGTTTGAGATATCAAGAAATACATATAATCTATGTTCGAGAAAGCTGCAACTGGTAGAGTCAAAAGATGAAAGGAGAAGAGATTCAGTGCTGTGACCTTTGGATGGAGAATATTGTTGGCTTCAATGTATTCAATAAATTGGTAAAGGACTACAGATTCTATTGTCTTTGCTAAGATGGGCAATGAGGCTACTGGGCGAAGGTTGGTAATGTCGGTAGGATCTATTGATTTATTTTTAGAAATAGGTAGGATAGATGTCTGTTTTTAACATGGTTGGAAATGTACCAGTATGGAGTGATAAATTAACTAGCTGGGCTAATGTGGGTCAAATATGTTCTCTTATATCTTTTAGTAGCTGTCCTGGACAAGGGTTGTATGGACTATTGGAGGCTTTTGTTTTAGAAAGAATGTGAGATGTAGTGGGAGGGTCTATATTAGTGAAATCAGACCAGGAACAAGTAGCTGGGAGGTTATCTTGAGGGATAGGTAAATGAGTAAATTCAGAGGAGATTTTAATTGTTTTGTCTCTGAAATATTATGCGATGTCATCACAAAGGCATTGGTAATATGATCAGGAGGTTCAGATTTTGCTGTGGTAAGGGATTTTACAATGTTAAATAAGATGTTGGGGTTGCTATTGGATGCCTGTATTTTATTAGCATAAAATGATTTTTTTAGTGCAATTTCTTTTTTGTATTTATTTAGATGAGAGAAATAATCATTTTTATGTTCAAGGAGTGGATTTTTGTGCCAGCGCCTTTCCTTGCGACTTCATTTGAGTTTCATATTATGTAAAAAAGGTGTGAACCAAGGAGCATTGGATCTGGATGAGATAATGCTGATTTTTTTAGGGGCTATGGAGTCAGCTGGTGATTGATAAGTTCCATTTTTCAACCAGATGTTCAATGTCAGTGTCAACAGTAGTAGGGATGTGAGGGAGAAGAATGTTAGCAAAGATTCTGGGTCAACTTTTTTCCTTTTGAATATGTTTTTGGGTTCAATGTGAGAGAGAGTTTGTTTACATTTGAGCTTTCTGGTTACTTGAAGAATGAAGTTAACTGACCATGATATGGTCTGAGTGATGGCAGTTAGACTTGCATTTTTAGGGTTGTGAAATACCAGGTCAAGAGGTTGGCCCAACCTATGAATGGGCCCATTGATCAACTGTGCCCACCCTAGTCCTGCTAGGGCCTCAAGGAGGTATGTGGCCATAGGAGGAAGAGGGTTAGTGTTAAGGAGTAAGTTAAAATCATCAGCTAGAATGGTATTGGTAAAGTCTAAAGGTAGGGTGGCCAGAGACTCAAGTAAAGGACATAGATCATGGTTAAGTATACCAGGTGGACAATAAACAATGCAAAAATGTGTAATGGTTGTAGAAATAAGCATCATTTCAAGAGAACTGTTGAGATTCAGGGCTTTCCTACATGGTTGTAGGGAGGCCTTGACAATTATAAGTAAACCTCTGCCATGCCGGTTAGCTAGGGGCTGTGAAAAGTAAGTATAGCCATCTGGGCAAAGATTGTTTAATATTAAATTGTCATGATCATAGAGCCAGGTTTCTGAGATTAATATGGCATCAGGAGAATGTATGGATATTAGATCATAAATAATGGGAACCTTTTTTCTGATAGACTGCGCATTGAAAATTAAGATTGAAACTGAGATGAATATCAAAGCAGCTGTTTTTGAAGAGGGTGTAATTGTGATTAAGGAGGATTTGTGATGGTGAAGAGGTTTACTATGATGTATATTAAGGTTTCTGTAGCATCCATTACCAGTAATAGTACGGATTTCCATGTTATTAAAGTTGGCAAACTGGAGAGAAAAGCATTAGAAGAAGCAGGAAAAAGAATATTGGCAGATTCAGAAGGTTGCATGAAGGGGCACACAAAGGGATGTGCCCCTTTGTCACACTCCTTCAGCATGCGATGCACCAGCGCACGGCACCTCTGGAGATACACTGGGTCACTTAAGCTGGCGCCTCTAAGATTACATCAGAGAAGGTGGGGTGGAACAAGCCTGCAAAGCTGAGGGGGGTGCTGTGAGCTGGAAAACACAGCAACAGTTTGGATGGCAGGTAGGCAGGCAGAGCTCCTTGATGGTGAGCTGGGAGCAGACAAGAGCAGAAGTTGGAACATTCTATTGTGGCCAGATTAAAAATATGGATTTATGTGTATAACTGTTGGGCTCACCCTGGAACACCTCTGACATGCCCCTTTATTTTTACTTGCGCATGTGCATATACGCATTTGATTTGCAGCTTGTAAAATATGTGTTGCATATGTATGCCCCATATACTCACGTATATGGGCCTTTTAATGCAAGCAACACTTTTAAAATACACGCATTATATTTTACTAGCAAAACAATATGACATATTCATGTAAAAAACTTGATTTATTTGTAGCGGCAGGTATCTTGTAATGTATGTGTAAATACCACTTTGAAAATAGGGATGTGCATTCATTCAGGACAAATTAGGAAATTTTGTTGAAATTTCCTAATTCGTCCTGGTTCTGGGACCCCGAAACCCGAACAAATTTTTCCCGAAATTTCGTGAAAAATTTGGTTTTGGGTTAGTGCGCACTAACTCCCGTTAGTGTGCATTAACGTTAAAATGTTAGCACGTACTAACTTTTGCATTAGTAAATGTGTTTGTGAAACTGAAAATACTCATAAACTTTTGAAGTGCATGATTATATGCGACTTACAACCAGACATTCTATTTACCCTGTAACCCTTTTGAAAATGTACTCAAATATGTTTGTTTCTATGGGTACCTTGGGACCTTTAGTTGTTATACACCCTGAGAGGCAGCTTAGCCAAAAGAAGACAATGCTAGATTTTTAATTGTAGTTTAGGTTTTTATTATGCCTTATTTTTTATTGTATTTTTATTGTAGTCAATTTATACTTTCATGAAAATTGTGATCATTAATAAACTCTGTATACTTTTTTTGTTGGATGCTGACTCCATCTGGATTATTTTGGATTGTCTATATTATTATTACTATTATTATTATTGAACTTACATTATATTTATATATATTAATACATTTATTATATATTGTTGTTCAATATGCTTGACCAATATTACACCTGTTATCTATCTATATACCACTTTGTTTTGATCTTTTTCTGTTTACTGTGGTTTCCAGCCTCTCCTTTCTTTCTATATGGAAAATTGTGTCTGTTGTTCATCCCATAAAGTCAGAGGAAATAGCCACATGCAATCTTTCAGGGATTGGATATGCATGATTTTAAACTATGGTAATTTTGTCACTGGAGGTTCATGCAAAATTGAGCTTGATTATATCACTTACATATCATCTTTACTGTTGGAATGTTTGTTTTCCTATGCTTAAGGATATATGAAAAAAAACACCTGTCTTTTTGTTCCTGAGAAAGAAAATGAAGCAACTGAAAATGAAATATGCCAATCTTTAAGGAATCACTTCTACAATTAAAGCTTCTAGAAATTAGAACCACAACAAAAAACATTCCAATTATACTATTGAGGAGTCTACTATGATGGAAGAGAATGAAAATATGACAGTTAAAGCAAAAAGGAGTATGTAACAAAAAAGGGAAGAAAAATAATTTTCACCACTGAAGGTATTAGTAAAAATATTGATTATGTTACTAGGCAACCCCTTTTAGGACCTGAAGCTCACAACTTAGAAAAAAAAAAGACTGTTTCATCTGAGAAATGTAACCAGGAACTGAAAGAAATGCCAGGATACCATTAACAGGCAGGAAAAGAAAATATGATAGACTGCAAACCTGCAGTTGGTGTTTCACCTTTTGTAATGTAACCTGCTGCTCTGAAAAGACCATCTCTAGACATTAAAAAATTGAAGGTTCCTGAAGTAATTGATCATCTTGATACTGATAAAATGATTGAAGTTTATGAAATGTAAGGGTTTTCAGTGCTTGCAAATAAAAACAATGAAACTTGAGCCTGTGAAAGAGATTCTTGTACAGTAACTAGGGAAGCCCTAGGAACAAGAGGCTACTTATCATATGCACTGACTGCTAGTTCTGGAGAAATGAAAAGCAGGCAAGTTGGGAGGAGAAGTGTTACGATCCTAATCGCGGACCCCATCCCGCGAGCAGGCCTCCACTTACTGCCACCATCATTGCTGCCTCCTCTGTGCGGTCCGACGCCGCCCTGTGTGGAAGGAGGGACCGCCGACGTCTTCCTCTTCGTGACTTAGTGCCAACATCGAGTTGCTGCTCCTTTGCGGCATGGAGCCGCTGCCGCCGACCATCCTTTTCACAGCCTGTTCCGTCACTGGAGCTCCGCCTCTGCAGTAGGGGGTTCTCCGCTGAGATTTCCCTAGGCGGCCAGAGACCGCCACTAGTGCTGCCTTCAATGCGGCCCTGAAGCTGCCACTGCCGATTACGGAAAATGTCATAATGCCTCTGTATCGCTCCATGGTGAGACCGCACCTTGAATACTGTGTACAATTCTGGTCATCATATCTCAAAAAAGTTATAATTGCGATGGAGAAGGTACAGAGAAGGGCGACAAAATGATAAGGGGAATGGAACAGCTCCCCTATGAGGAAAGACTAAAGAGGTTAGGACTTTTTAGCATGGAGAAGAGACAGCTGAGGGGGGATATGCTAGAGGTGTTTAAAATCATGAGAGGTCTAAAATAGGTAGATGTAAATCGGTTATTTACTCTTTCAGATAATAGAAAGACTAGGGGGCACTCCATGAAGTTAGCATTTGGCGCATTTAAAACTAATCGGAGAAAGTTCTTTTTCACTCAACGCACAATTAAACTGAAATTTGTTGCCAGAGGATATGGTTAGTGCAGTTAGGATAGCTGTGTTTAAAAAAGAATTGGATAAGTTCTTGGAGGAGAAGTCCATTACCTGCTATTAATTGAGTTGACTTAGAAAATAGCCACTGCTATTACAAGCAATGATAGCATGGAATAGACTTAGTTTTTGGGTACTTGCCAGGTTCTTATGGCCTGGATTGGCCACTGTTGGAAACAGGATGCTGGGCTTGATGGACCCTTGGTCTGACCCAGTATGGCATGTTCTTATGTTCCTTTTCAGCGACGGGGAAGATGCCACCGGGACTCCTTCGAGCGGAAAGGGAAGCTGCTGCCACTGCCGATGCTATCTTGTGGCCTGTAGGTCACTCCCGACGCCTGCCTGCTCTTTTTTCATGGCCTGGAGACTGCCACTGTCCATAATCCTGCTCCACTCTCTGGGTCCACCTCTAGGCACTTTTGCACGCCTCTTCAAGATATTTAAAGGGTCAGCGGTGAGAAAAGCCCACGGCCCCACCGGAAGCCAGTCATTCTTCACTTCCTGCTTCAGCCCTATAAAAAGGCTTAGTTCCTTTTCCTCAGGGCCTTTGGATCAGATATCATGGTTGTCCATGTTCTTTGTTGCCGGCCCAGGTCTTCCGTGATCTTCATGTGTCCGAGATGGTTCTTTGTTCCGTGTCTTCATTTTCCCGGTCTCGTTCCTCATTGGAGCTCCTTCATTGCTTAGTCCTGATGTTCCAGATGTGCTTCGTTGCCTAGTCCTGATGTTCCAGATGTTCTGAAGACCTGATGATCCTGTGTTCTGAGCATTCCAAGTTCTGAGTCTTCCAAGATCCAAGTCTTCCAAGTTCTGAGTCTGCCAGCTCTTCGAGTCCTCCAGATGGCCACCCCGAGGGTAATTCCATATGGATCTGGTTATTATTTCTGGTCATTGGAGTCTTGTTTGGTTGGCTCCCTTCTGGTGCTTGTCTCGCTCCCGCGTGGTCCGCAACCATCCTTCCTATGTTGTGTAGGGCACGCAAGGGGACAGGGTGGTCCGTGACCAGCCCACGATGGGCTGTGTAGGGCACCCTGATGAACAGTGCCCACCTGCTCCTTCCAAGTCTTCGTCTGAGTCCTCCCAAGTTCCAAGTCCTCGTCTGAGTCCTTCCAAGTTCCAAGTCCTCGTCTGAGTCCTCCCAAGTCCTCATCTGAGTCCTTCCAAGTCTTTGCTTGTTCCTGTCCTCAGCCTCCATTTGGCCTCATATACTCTTCGTTCCCAAGCGGCGGGTCCAAAAGGGCTTTTGAGTGGCTGGAGGGCTACTCTTGTGACCAGCATTGCATTGCTTGGTCACACTGGTGCTTGGAGGTCCAGTGGAGGGCTGATCCTGCCTGGTTCCAGTTCCGAGTTCCTTGCCTTAGTTCCAGTCCTGCTTTGCTCCTGCTCTGCCATGCTTGCATGCTCTCACCTCCCACAGTGTGCCTTGGGGCTCCTCCTTGAGTCATACTTTGGTTCAGGGGCTCACACTCTCCCATGAGCTAGCGACCACGCCTCCGTGTTCTCATCACCAGCCATAGGCCGTACATGCATCAGGATCCAAGGCCCGCAGTCGCAACAAGAAGTGGGGTTTAAAGAAAAGAAGAGGTATGGTAAGATATGAACGTAGAACATCAACATCTTGCTCTACAAGAGGTAAATAGGTTAAGAAAAATGGTTTATGAGAGGAAAGAAGAAGGAAGAAATTCCCTTTCTCCAGTAATAGGGCAGCATCAGAGGAGACCTAGTGATGAATCAGTGTGATTGCATTGAAGAAACCAGGAAGCAGCCTAATAGTGGATTTTCAGTAGCCAAGCAGAGGCCCATTAGATGAAAGAGGGACCAGTACCCAGAAGCAATTACTAAGTGGAATTTGATGGTATCACATACGATGGGAGTAGGAAAGAGAGACAAATAGTGCTACCTAATATTACAACATATTAAATAAAAGGCCAGAGAGCAGAACTGTTACCAAATCCAGTAACTTTATTATCATACCTGGGAACTTTTGAGTTTTTCTCACCCGGAGATTTCTCAAGATTAACAGGGAGGGGGGAGGGGGAGAAGAGTGGGGGAGAGCAGTGGGGGAAGAGCAGATATAGTGATACAAAACACTTTCTCTATTCCCTTCCATATACAACAGCAGGTATTCTTTACCATGGCCCCTGCAATCTTCGTGAGGATTGCCAGTGTAAGTCTGTAGCGCCATAGGCAGACCAATTTAACAGTGCCTCCCGCCCAACCCACCCTGAGTTGAAAGTGCCCCTCTTACAGTGTTATATATATATATATGGAGAGAGAGAGAGAGAGAGAGAGAGAGAGAGAGTGTGAGTGAGTGAGTGAGTGAGTGAGTGAGTGAGTGTCATGTTTTCCCTTATATAGTTCTCTCTCTTTCTTTCTCATACACCTCCTTTATGGCCTCTTCACTTGGGCATTTACTGTCACTGAAAATCTTCATCGCACATGCCCTGCTTCACCTAACATGGACCAGATGTGCAGCAAGAGGAAACAGAGTGACATGACAGGATAAGAAATTCGACCACCCACAGATTTTATGTTCTTGCCCGGAGACCCAGTAATTTATCTAAATTTCCAGAGGCTCCAGGATAAATTCAGAGAGTTCCCAGATATGTTTATTATAAAAACCCACTGCAGTGGATATTCCATAGGCCTCATCACCTAAGACCTAGATCTAGAAGCCAAGGAAATGCAGCAATGGATAAAATATATACAATTGGATCAATTGGCCAGTTTGAATCCCTGCACTGTCTTTGTTTCAAGCATGTTGGGGAAAGGCGATGATTCAGTAATATTTATATAATTCCTGTCCCAGGTATAATATTGTTTGCTGTATTCTCCTTCCCCTCCAGGTCCCTGGGCATGCTACTCTGTTCCCCATTTGATCTCACAGGCCAGTCATTCTTCCTTGTGATATGGGACCTTCTGGAAGCGAGGAATGTGTGCCACTGTTTACAGTGATCTCATCACTCAGGTTAGCAAAGAAAATGACTTTGCTCTGATTGTTATAGCTTCAATATCAGTTCAGATACAGAGATGAGATCTACATTGTTCTTGAGATGAGATCATACTGTCTGCTTGCTGCATTTTATCATCACATGCATACAAACTGCAACTGAGAGTAGCAGACAAATGATAGCATTACAGAAGCATTGACTTTTCACAGGATTAATGGTAGCAATCTGATTTTAGGAGCTCAGATGAAGCAGGAGAGAGGCGGCAACAACACAGAGGATCAAAAACAGCATCTTTGTTAATTTTCATGCAGCTGCTGAGTGGTGAAGATAACTGGTTGAAATTAACCTATTATCTTTAGCAGAATTTTCAACTCTACTTAACTGGCTTGGTTTTTAACTGAAAACATAGCTAAATCTAGCTGATCAAAATGCAACTGGCTACATTTAGCAAATCTAGCTGGTTAGCACTCAAAATCAGAGCTAGATGGGTAATTAAGAAGAACAAAATATAACTTTAAAAAGGGCGCACAGGCACACATGTACATATGTACATTGGCATGCACCCAGAAATGCGGCAATTTTATAATGTACATATACATATGCATGTACATTATAAAATTGCCCAGGCGCATGTATGTGTGTTCCTAATTTTGCAAATGGGACACTCAGCCATGCAAAGACAGGTTTGAGCCATGCAGGTGGGATCTATTAAAATAATGCACATGTCCACATCATGACCAGTTTCACCAGTTCATCCACAAGTTTGCCCATTCTACAGCTAGGCCTGCCAAACCCCCCCCCCCCCCCCCGAAATCCGGTTCTTTAGCCTGCACTCCCTCAAGTTATTCCAGACCCCTAAAACCCCTCAGGGATGCCTGTTTTGTTTTTTCTTTTTAACTTACACCTCCTCCATAGCAGAAGTAAACTTCTAGCAGCAGAGGACCAGAAGGCTCATCTGCATATTTCAGCAGCAGACACTACAGGAAACCATGAGCCATCTAGACTTCAGCTCCCACAGCAGCTTCCACAGTCTTCCATCTTTCCTGCAGCAGAGGATCGGAATGCATGCGCTAAAAAACATTTCTTATACATTTTCAACAAAATGTATTTGATGCAATAGCAAGGAATTAATTCAAAACAAAGGTCAATAAGATGTGTAACTGGTTAGTTATAAGTAGATTAATTGTAATCTCTGGAGTATCACTGACAGACAAATATAAAATAAACCAATAGATTAGAAGTACTTGGATTTTCAGAAGGCGTTTGACAAAGTTCCTCGTGAGAGGCTTCTAGGAAAAGTAAAAAGTCATGGGATAGGTGGCGATGTCCTTTTGTGGATTGCAAACAGGAAACAGAGAGTAGGATTAAATGGGCAATTTTCTCAGTGGAAGGGAGTGGGCAGTGGAGTGCCTCAGGGATCTGTATTGGGACCCTTACTTTTCAATATATTTATAAATGATCTGAAAAGAAATAAGACAAGTGAGGTTATCAAATTTGCAGATGATACAAAATTATTCAGAGTAGTTAAATCACAAGCAGATTGTGATAAATTGCAGGAAGACCTTGTGAGACTGGAAAATTGGGCATCCAAATGGCAGATGAAATTTAATGTGGATAAGTGCAAGGTGATGCATATAGGAAAAAGTAACCCATGCTATAGTTACACAATGTTGGGTTCCATATTAGGTGCTACAACCCAAGAAAGAGATCTAGGCATCATAGTGGATAACACATTGAAGTTGTCGGTTCAGTGTGCTGTGGCAGTCAAAAAAGCAAACAGAATGTTGGGAATTATTAGAAAGGGAATGGTGAATAAAATGGAAAATATCATAATGCCTCTGTATTGCTCCATGGTGAGACCGCACCTTGAATACTGTGTACAATTCTGGTCGCCGCATCTCAAATAAGATATAATTGCAATGGAGAAGGTACAGAGAAGGGCTACCAAAATGATAAGGGGAATGAAACAGCTCCTCTATGAGGAAAGGCTAAAGAGGTTAGGACTTTTCAGCTTGGAGAAGAGACGGCTGCAACCTCTCTCCCTCTCTCTCTGTCACTGCATCAGTTCCCTCTGGTAGCTGCTCTGACATATCCCAAAACACAAGGGGGGGGGGGAGGGGGTGATGGCCAAATCTGGTCATTTCAAGTTGTATAATGACTCCAGGAAGTATGCATAATATATCACCACCAATCATGGGTCTTGAACTTGGTGGCACCTGTGGTACTCAGTCTGCCCAATGTTTACTCCTCTTGTAATGGAGATCCAAACGTGATTCTTAAGCCTGTATTTAATCTTGGTTGTTAGTGGAACAACAAATAATATTAGTCAGGACTCTTCCAACTGTCCAAATCACACATGCACTCTCCTGGTGACTCCCAAGATAGCTGCTTATGTGGCACTGGTCCCTGCTCCTTATCTTGCCAGCTTATCCCTGATTGACTCCTACACATCAGCAAGGAAATGACATCAGACACTGGGAATGTGGTCCTGTGTCTACGGGGATGCATGCACTTTTCAGCCCTGTGGCACTATAAGGAAAGGCAGCCATTATTGAAAAAACAAGAACATCTCAGAAAGGTAAATTCCAGCTGTTTCTTGTCCAACTACAATGTGGTATTTGCCAGAACTTGTAAACATCGATAGATCACATTTAATGTCTCATATGTGCTCCAGTTTTGTAACTCCACCTTCACCAGGGGTCACCTTCCCAAGCCTGGAGAGCACAGGATTCACTTAACTAGGGTGGAGCAACAGTTATTTTATGAGAAGAGCTGGGTTATTCCCTTGTTTCTTGTTGCAAAACATGTCTTTCTGGTCATCTTAATTTGGATAAAAGTCTATAAAACAAAGAATGTACTTGGAATGGGTAGAAGTTGGGGTGAATAGGAGTGAAAAACCACTACAAATTTACCTACTTTTCTCTTTTAAATCAAGCGGACACAAAAAATTAACCTAATGCTTTCTTTTAAATCTTCCCCATTCTTCCTGAATAGGATGTGCCCCTGAATAATTATACCTCATTTGTAGTTTTCTGTGAACACGATTCTGTGATAGTGACTACATCCAAGTAAGCCTCTTCCATGCCTGACTCTACATCCAGAACTTTATTACCCATACTATGGCATTAGTTTATATAGCTTTCCAGTTGTTGACCTATTTCCCATTTCTATGCATGTGTTTGATATTTTACATATTTGAGGGCTTATATTTACCTGAGAGTTTTTTCATCCATTCTTGATGATTCTAGTTTAAAGCCCTCCTCAGTAAGTTTGCAGATCTATTCTGGAAGATACTTTACCTCTGAATGTTGTCCAGGAGAGAACTTTCAGGCCAATATTTAAAAAGACAAAGAATGGAAACATATCCAGCTAAAGTTAGTCTGATAAATTATTAGGAATATTCATTACTACTACTAGTTTTACTATTACTTCTTAACAGTTCCATCATACTACTTGACATATGGGATAAAGGTCCTGCTGAATATCACTGAATAAAATGATCTGCCTTTCTTTAGCTGGATAACTTTAAACCTAACCTAACAGCCATATAACTTGTTCCAGATATTCAGCAGGATAAACACACTGCTGAATATTTATGAATTTATTTGTTTGCTTTGAAACATTTGTATGCCACACTACCCAAAGTCCTAGGTGTCTCACAATAACACAATTAAAAGACTTTAAAACAGAAAACAAGCAAAACAGGTACATAAACTTATTAATAATAATAAAACCATACATAAATCCAATAAAAAAGCATCAGAAACATGGAAGACTATTTATGCACAAGGCCCATAACATTTTAAAATAAGTTAAAGGCTTCTGCAAAAAAAAGTGAGTCTTTAGTTGATTTCTAAAATATTTTACAAGCATTTCCTTTCTTAAAGCTTCTGGGAGTCATTTCCACAGGGAAGGTGCCATAGTGGAAAAACATTCGCTCACCACATTCATAGAGCCTGATAAGTCTAGGGTTAGGAACATCAAGAAGACATTTACTAGAAGATTGAAGAGCTCTACTCAGGTGATAAATTTTCAGTAATGAGCTAATACAAAGAGGCATCTCATTAGCAAGGCTTTAAAAACATCATAAGAGTCTTGAAATGAATCCTCCAGGTGATTGGAAGCAAGTGAAGTATTTAAAATACTGGGATAATATGGTGAAAACGTGATGTTTCTATAATAATTCTGGCCACAGGATTCTGAACTACTTGCAAGGCTTTGATAGTAGAGTGAGACAAACCAAAGAAAGATGGAATTACAATAATCAAGCCTCGTAATAGCCAATGCCTTGAGTATATTACATAAAGCTGGATAATTTAGAAATCTAACTGAACTGGCTATGTTATAATGTAGTCAGTTTGTTTTTTAAGTTATCTGGCCTTGAGTGGCTGGATAACTTGCTACCTTACCCGGATACATCTTCAAAGACATCCGGATAAGTAACACTGTCAAACTTTAAAAAAGTCCTTTGTTAGCCTGCAGCCTAATTCCCACCCACTTCCGCCAATACGTTTAAACAGGACCCGCTAGGCCGAGCAGCCCCCCCCCCCCCCAAACCCTTACCAGAGAGAGAAATGTATTTTTAGTGCCTCACAAATTGTTCCCACCCCTTCTTCCCCATTTTTAATTTTTTTTTTTTTTACAATGCCTCCTTGTAGCCTCCCCCAACCTGCAACCTCAAAAGCATTTACACCCCACTCTCCACCCCTCCCCAAATCCCAAAAAAATGTAAGCTACCTGCAGCTTAAGCTTCCACCCAGCACTTCTCTGACAGCAGCAGTGCTGGAAGCGTTAGCTGCGGGTGTGTGAGGGTGAGGCTGCTAGGCCTGGCAGAGCCTGTTAAAACTTATTGGGGGAGGTCAGAATTGGTCCACAGAACCACAAAGGGCTAAAGCTTATCTGGTTAACTTAAGCCAGTTACAACTGAAAGTCAGCTAAGTTAGCCGGACAATTAAAAACTGCCCCAGACCCCCACAGTTACACCTCTCTCTATATATATATCCAGCTGAATTATAGCCAGATAAAGACTTAGGGGCGGATTTTAAGAGCCCTGCTCGCCTAAATCCGCCCAAATCTGGGCGGATTTAGGCGAGCAGGGCCCTGCGCGCCGGTAGGCCTATTTTACATAGGCCTACCGGCGCGCGCAGAGCCCCGGGACTCGCGTAAGTCCCAGGGTTTTCGGAGGGGGGCGTGTCGGGGGCGGGACCGAGCGCAGCGCCGTTTTGGGGGCGTGTCGGGAGCGTTTCGGGGGCGGGTCCGGGGGCGTGGTTACGGCCTGGGGCGGTCTGGGGGCGTGGCCGCGCCCTCCGGACCCGCCCCCAGGTCGCGTCCCGGTGCGCTAGCGGCCCGCTGGCGCGCGGGGATTTACGCCTCCCTCTGGGAGGCGTAAATCCCCCGACAAAGGTAAGGATGGGGTTTAGACAGGGCCGGGCGGGTGGGTTAGGTAGGGGAAGGGAGGGGAAGGTGAGGGGAGGGCAAAAGAAAGTTCCCTCCGAGGCCGCTCCGATTTCGGAGCGGCCTCGGAGGGAACGGGGGTAGGCTGCGCGGCTCGGCGCGCGCCGGCTATACGTAATTGATAGCCTTGCGCGCGCCGATCCAGGATTTTAGTGGATACGCGCGGCTCCGCGCGTATCTACTAAAATCCCGTGTACTTTTGCTTGCGCCTGATGCGCCAGCAAAAGTACGCCTATTCGCGCGGTCTGAAAATCTACCCCTAAGTGGCTAACTAGTAAAAAAATTGCCATTTAGCTGGATAACTTGGAAGTTATCCAGCTAAATGGCTTTGCTTATTGACCTCGTTAAGAATAGAGATGGCTAAGTGGCAATCTCCTGTTTAAAAAGAAAAACACAAAAACAAAACAGCATCAAGGGCCTGGTGGCCCCATTCCCCGACCTCCATCCCAATATATCAAAAATGGGACCTGCTACTGGCACAACCCCACCACACCCTAAGCCCCTCCAAACATAGCCTAATAGGGTAAACTGTTATGGGGCTGATTCCCTTCTCTCTCCCGCAGTTGTTAAAAAAAAAAAATACTCTGGCCCCTCCTCATCCCCCTCCCACTGCACCTACATCCCAGAGCAACACTCACCCTTCAATCTACCCGGCACTTGCCCAAACCTTTTCGTTGCCAGGATCGCAGTACTCTCGTCTGCTCACGGTGGCTTCCAGCATTGTTTTGACAAAGTAATTATAAAAAACATGGATGTTAATGAAGGATCATATATTTGAACATATAATTTTGTAATCATCTATTCCATTTAACTTCAAAGTCTTTCTATATGTTTTGCACATGCTATTCATGTATATTTCATCAAACAAAAATATCAGCCATGCATAAAATTAACATGAGAAATGTCCTCAAATGTACCAAATATCCAATAATGCAAAATGAGCACATCATAATCAGATAATCCACCAAAAGTCCTGACATGTGTCAACTTTTGGCACCACGTGCCTGTTTCAAAGGAATTATTTTTAGGTGGAACAGATTTGCAAAATGATGCTAGGCAAGATTTTTTTAAAAAAAGATAAAACTGATAAGAAGAAGCAAAGCTACCACACCTGCATGAGTTATTCTGAGAGGAAAGACCACTCATGATCACATCACCCTGAGCTTTAGAAAATTAAGTGCAAGTAGACAAGAGGGCAGCATGAGAACAGAAACTATAAGAAATGCCAGGTGCAGAATCCCAAAATGAAACAGAAAGCAGTGCAGCAAGAACAGCATCCAGTATAAAGCCAAGGCTCCAATGAGAGCTCAGAACAAGAGTGTAGCAAATGACAATCTCTTGGCAGCACTAGAGGAGGAGGAAATTAGACACAAGTCAGTAATAATTATGTGGGGTCTCAGAATACTATAGCAGAAGTTCATCTGAGACTGCACCAGAAATATTCTTCACTGTTCTTTCTTTTCTGAGATTCCTTGCACCTCTGGAAGGCTAATCATCTGTGTTATCTGTATGGGCCTATCACTTCCATCTGATTCTCAGACTCGTCTAGAAAGGATCAGGGGCAAAAACACCATAGATAAGAGCATAAATAAACTGAGTATAGAGCTGGGAATGTTTGTAAAAGGCATAGGTTGTTTAAGAAAACATAACTTTGGATTGCAAGGGTATGTTCGGTCCAGATGAAATACATCTCTTGGATGCAGACCTTAACACATTCAATATATTGCTGCAAATGACAGTCAAGACGCTGACGAGCTAAGGCAGTGGAGGGGAAAGGATGGAAGATAATGAGGAAATGGGTGCAAAGCATCCAGATTGACAAGAAGTCCTCAAAGTGTAAGAGCTGGAGTGTGCCAATAAGAAACAGGCAGAAAGAAGTTAAGAATATCAAGGTGTAAAATCTGCACATGGCATCAAGGCCAAGCAGAACAAGGATCTGAAGGTGTAGGATGAGGGTCATAGCATTAAGGCAGAGTGGCATGGGAGATACCAATCATTCCACTGGAGCATGCAGACAACCACAGAGATGGAGGCTGACTTTTCCTGTCAAAGTGTGGCTGTACCTGGCTGATCCACCAGTCTAGTAGGATATGTTTGGCTCAGGGAGTAGGTAGGTACCCAAATGCGCAGTACAGAGGAATTGCTAGTGGGCCATGAAATCAGTTATGGTTCAAGAAGCAGTGCCGCAAATGTGCAAAAGAATGGATAGCCATGACAAGAGCAAGAAATGCTATTCAAATCCTGAGCAGTGTTTCAGCAAGTTTGTAATGCAATTTATGGCTAGAGCCTCAGTAGTAATGGTTTGAGCAAAGCATGCCATAGCTGTAAGTAACAGGTTTCAGTGGTTAGGGTTAGAAAATGGCTTGCTGTAGGTCTAAGTGACAGGCCTCATTGGTAATGATTGGAACATGGCATGGTGGGGTGATCTCAGAACAGATTTTTAAATTCCATGGTAACTTATAGCTCTTGGAGTCCTGTAGTTCTTATCATTGGTCCATACCACCTTCCTCCTAAGTTTTATCTAAATTTAAATCTTTAATCTAATCCAATTTATGCTTTTTCATTTATTTTGCATATCCATGCACTTCCTGTTTCTGTCCTTTTAGTTAGGAATCAATGGCAACTCAATAAAAGCTCAGCCCATGTATCCACAGGATCATAACCATACTCACTGTGTATCTCATAGCTCATTATCCACTGACAACAACAGCCTTTAACAATTGTACTTAGCTTTTCTGAGTAAAGCCGCCATTAGTCACAGTTGTTCGTGATACAAGTTAGTGCCAACTACTGAACTGAAATGTTTTTAAATTGCATATTTGTGCTTTGATATCTATATTGTATGTCCATGGAAATAACCCTGAAGCAGCTGAAAAAGCAAAATGCTGCCAGTGTCGGGATCATTAGAATGGGCGGCACAACAGCCATTGCTGGAAATGGTTGGAACATGGCATGCCTTAGCTGTGAGTGACATGCCTCATTTGTAATGGGGAGGAGGAATAGCCTAGTGGTTAGAGCAGTGGGTTATGAACCAGGAGATCAGCGTTTGAGTCATGCTGTCACTCCTTGTGACCTTGGACAAGTCACTTTACCCTCCATTGCCTCAGGTACCGAACTTAGATTGTAAGCCCTCTGGGGATAGGGAAATACCTACAGTACCTGAATGTAAACCGATGTGATATCAAAGATTGAAAGACAGTATATGAAAATAATAAATAAATAAATGACTTGTCGTAGCTGTATGTGACAGGCCTCATTGGCAAGTTTTGGAACATGGCTTGTCATAGCTGCTGTAAGTGACAGACCTCATTATTAATGGTAGGAACATGGCATGCCATAGCTGTAAATGACAGGCCTCATTGGCAAGGTTTGGAACATGGTGTGCCATAGCTGTGTCAGGTTTTAGTGGTAATGGTTGGAGAATGGCATCCCATATCTTTAAGTGACAGGCCTTATTGGTAATGGTTGGAGCATGGCATGACAGATCTGATTGTTAATAGTTGGAAGATAGCATGTCTCAGCTGCTGTGACAGGATTCATTGGTAATAGTTGGAACATTGCATGCCTTAGCAGTGACAAGCCTCAGTGGTAATAGATGGATATGGCATTCCTTAACTGTAAGTGACAGGCTTCAGCCTTGATGGTTGGAACATGGCATACCAAAGTGGCTGTAAGTGACAGGCCTCATTGGAATGGTTAGAACATTGCATGCTGCAGCTGTGACAGGCCTCAGTGTTAATGGTTGGAACGAAGCATGTTGTAGCTGTAAGTGACAGGTGTGATTGGTAATGGTTGGAACATAGCATGTCATATCTGTAAGTGACAGGCCTCATTTGTAATGATTGGAACATGACATGCTGTAGCTGTAAGTGACAGGCCACAATTTTAATGGTTGAAACATGGCATGCCATAGGTATAAGTGACAGGCCTCATTGGTAATGGTTGGAACATGGCATGCTGTAGTGTAAGTGACAAGATTCAGTGGTTAGGGTTGGCGTAAGCCAGGCTGATAAAGGATAAGTTATTCTTAACTGGCGGATTTTAGTAGAAGAGGCAGAGGATCCCAGTGGAGTCATGCCCCCAAACATCACACTGAGTCCTGATTCCTCTGACTTCCCCTGCCTGTTTCGCCTCAACAACTGTTGGGGTGAAGCAGGCAGGGGTGAAAAATCATGTCTCAGAGATTGCATTTGGTAAAAGGAGGCAGCGGAGTCATGCCTCTGAGATAGGGTTTGTTAAAAGGAGACAGAGGATCTCAGCAGAGTCATGTCTCGGAGATTGCATTTGGTAAAATAAGGCAGAAGATCTCAGCAGAGGCATGCCTTAGAGGTGGATTTTGGGGAATAGGAAGCAAAGTAACTCAGTGGAGTCATGACTCTGATGTAGTCTTTGTTAAAAGTAGACAGAGAATCTCAGTGGAGTCATGTCTCAGAGGTTGCATTTGGTAAAAGGAGGCAAACAATCTCAGTGGAGTCATGCCTCGTAGGTGGATTTTGGGGAATATGAGGCAGGTAACTCAGCAGAGTCATGACTACCTGGTTGCATTTGAGGAAAAGAAGGCAGAGGAGCTCAGCATTGTTATGCATCAGAGGTGGGTTTTCGGGAATAGGAAGAGGAACTCAGTGGAGTCTAGAGATGTGCTTCATTTTCATCCCGGCACGGGATATTTTGTATTTCCTGCAGTTTGGGCCTTTGATATTCAGGGGACCCAAATTTCGGGTTACTGCGCACTAACCTGAAAACCAAATTTTCCCGAAATTTCGGGAAATTTTGGTTCAGTTTTTGGGTTCCCCGAACCAAGATGAATTAGGCAATTTCATTGAAATTGCCTAATTCGTCCTAAACGATTGCACATCCCTAGTGGAGTCATGCCTCAGAGGTGGATTTTGGGGAAAAGGAGGCAGAGGAACTCAGAGAAGTCATGCCTCGGAGGTAGAGTTTGTTAAAGGGAGGTACTTAGGAGCTCAGATGAGATGAGGACATAAGGAAACTTGGAACTCGGACAAAACGAGGACACTTGGAAACTTGGAACTCGGAACTCAGATGAGAAGAGGACAAAGGTAGTTTGGAACTCAGACGAGACGAAGACATGAAGTGGCTTGGAACTCAGATGTAAGATGCTCAGACAAAGGTGAAGATCAGACGTGGATTCTGGAATGTCAGGCGAGGATTCCAGATACTCCTACAAGGACTTGGAACTTGGGAAGACTCAGACGAGGGTAAGGACTCAGGATACTCGGAGACTTAGACAGGTGCTGCCCCTCAGGGCACCCTATACAGTCAGCGTGGGCTGGTCATGGACCACCTTGTCTCATGGCATGCCCTACACAACCTAAAGAGGCTGGTTGCGGACCACTCGGAGTGCGGGGCGAGCACAAGGCTGAGGATCAGGATGAAGGAAGGAATCCGGGCAGTGCTCGAAGACAAATCCTGCTGGAAGAGGACTCCAGCCACCAGGAAATGGACACCGGATAGGAACATATTTACTCCCAGGAAATGGTCAGCTGGAGACCAGGCCTGGGGCGAGTGAGCTGAACCCATAACTTAAGGACAGACAGAACTTCAGGATCGGAACCTGACAGAGGGCATCAGAAGTGAGACTTGGACATTAGGTTTGGAATGTAGGACATTGGAGATGAATGAACACCATTACCTCATGACATCAGGACATCTATAGCATCTGGACATCAGAGGACTTCTAGACAGGAAGACCACAGGGATGACTGGAACATGACAGATGAAGACATCAGAAGACAGAGCCATCTGTCCTCTGATGTCTGACATTCAAGGGAATGTCAGGACGTCTAGACATGGAGACACGTGGACATCAGGACATCTGGAGACATGGACATCAGCACAACTGGAGATGTGGACATCAGGACATCTGGAGACATGGATATCAGGGCATCTGGACATCTGGAGACATGAAGACATCGGGACATCTGAAGACAAGATGATGGGATCTGTCAAGAGAACGGACATGGAATGAAGAAGGCAACGGAGGTTCAGGAACAATGGATGAAGACAAGGAGGACCAACGAGGAACAGAGTGCCTCGAAGAAGTAAAGAGGGATCATGGAGGACTCCTGGAATGAAGAGCTGGAACTGAAGATCCAGGAGAGGCCCGACTCCATGACCAACTCCTTGCGAAGGCAAAGACTGAATGAAGGCTGAGCCCTTTTGTAGGACTGAAGAGGAAATGCCTGGATGACATCTCAAGGAGGAGCCAGAAAGGCTGGCCCTTTAAATCCTGAGAAGAGGTGCAGCCCCAAACCTAAGGAGGCAGGACCTTGGAGAGCATTGTCCTGCCTCACAGGAAGAAGCAGGTCTGATGTTGGTGGCTCCCTACCATGAAGAAGGCTGAAGATGACTGTGGCTTCCTGCAACAAGAAGAGGAGCTTCGGGGTGGCCTCTGGGCCGTGAAAAAGGACCCAGACGATGGCGGCCTCCAGGACACAGAAGAGGAAGGCTTCGGCAGTGGCCTCCAGGACACGGGAGGAAGGAACTTCGGTTGCGGCCTAGCTGCACAGAAGAATGCAGGAGTGGCCCCAGGCCATGAAGAGGGAAGCAGCGGCGCTTGACGGCGGCCTCTGGGCCACAGAGAGAAAGGCTTCGGCAGCAGCCTCCTGGCCATGAAGAGGGATAGCGGCAGCGTCCAGGCCGCGAGGAGACGGCACTGACGGTGGTGGCTTGAGCCGCGAAGAGTGGAAACTTCGGCGGTGGCTTCCTGGCCACAGAGGAATGGCGGTCGGTGGCAATGGCTCCAGCGATGTCGGAATGGCAGCGGCAGTGGCCTCCAGGCAGCAATGGAGGTGAGAGGCTGCTTGTGAGATTAGCTCACAAGCAGAATCGTAACAGCACCCACTCCTCAAAAGACCCACTTCCCAAGTCTGTTTCTACAACAGAGAAGGGTCGATGAACTGAAGCTAAAACTTCTTGATGGAGAATTAATGAGATGCAGAATTCAAGGCTGGAAGACATGGAGGTGAAGACATGGAAGATCGGGGGGCTACGTGCGCATGTTATACAATCGGGCGTACATTTGTGCGTGCTGTCAATAATACAAGCATTCACTAGTTACTCAAACAATAACATCCAAACTAATTTTCAGTGCCGGGTTGTGCGCACAAATGTATGCCCACATGTACCTCTTAAAATCCGGCCCAGTGTGTGCTATTTGAAAATAGTGCATTTTATTTGTAAATAGCATATACTAGTTTCCAAAATGAAAAGCAAGGAAAAAAAAAACAAGTATCAGACTCCAGCAGTCTCCAAAGACCCCTATTCCACCTCTCAGCCACCATTGAAGGCAGCCAAAGTTCCCCTAAAAAGTAATATTAGCAAACAAAAACCCTTTCCCATGTCCCACCTCCTGGTTGCCAGCCCCCATCTCACCCACCTAGCTTACCTTTCCAACCCACCTCAGACTTATCAAAATCATCCTGGTTGTCTAGACGGGACCCAGGAGCTACCCCTCCACTCCCAGATCCAGTGGCTGCCATTTTAAAAAATGGCACCAGCCATCCTTTGCCCCTATCATGTGACAGGTGCTACCACTGCCATTGGGTAGCCACTGTCACATGCTAGGTAGGTGCAAAGGACTGGTGCTATTTTTGAACAGGTCAGCTGCCAGGCTGCTGAGGAGTTGCTCTCAGGCTCTCACTAGACCACCATGATTTTGTTAAGTCTGGGGGTGAGTCAGAAGGGTGAGCTAAGGGGGGGGGATGATATGGGGCTGACAGTTGTGGGGAGGGGGGGGGGGTATTTTTCAAACAAAACCGAGAGGTTAGACATTGGAAAGGGACATGAGAATTGAGTTTTTTTTCTGCTAGTACTTTCTTTTTGGAGGAACTTTAGCTGCCTCCAAAGGTGGAAAAGGTGGAACACAGGGTCTCTTGAGTCTTTCAGATTACTATTTTTGTCTAAGGAACTAGTCTGCACCATTTGTAAACAGCGCACATATAAAAATGATAGAAAATAAAACAATATTTCATGTTTTTTCTATCATTTAGTTTAGAAAATGACTTGAAACAACATAGACACTAAGGTTCACTTTGCTTATGTCATTTCAAAATATATCGTAAAGGGGTGTATCTTAAATAATTTAGTGCTATTACCACACTCCTACTAGTTGTTTGAATAATATATTAGTAAACCCAGCATCAGTTAGTTTCTACTAGTACCATAAGGTGTAATCTACCACCTCTTGCCACGTGATGGAATTCAAGTGGTATCAGTCATAGAATCATAGAAATGATGAAACATAGAAATGACGGCAGAAGAAGACCAAACGGCCCATCCAGTCTGCCCAGCAAGCCATGCACTCTTTTTTTTTTCTCATTCTTGTTACGCCTGGCCTTTAGTACCCCTTACTTCCATTTCTCCTCCACCCCACCATCAATGTAGAAAGCAGTGCCGGAACCGCATCCAAGTGAATATCTAGCTTAATTAGCAGTAGTAACCGCAGCAATAAGCAGGGTACACCCATGCCTTTGTCCACTCAGACTATGTAATTCAGACCTTGTTGGTTGTTGTCCATATACAGATCCTCTTTTCCACATTCCCCCTGCCATTGAAGCAGAGAGCTATGCGTTGAAATTGAAGTATTAGTCTTTCTCCCCTGCCGTTGAAGCAGAGAGCTATTCTAGATATATATTGAAAGTAAAGTATTGGCTTATTTGGTTTGGGGAAGTAACCGCCGTAACAAGCAAGCTACACCTCGCTTTTTTGTGAATGCAAATCCTTTTTTTTTTCCCCCACATTTCCTCTTGCTGTTGAAGCCTAGAGCAATGATGGAGTCTCATTAACCGTTGTGTATGTACATTGAACAAGGGTATTATCTTCAGGTAGTAGCGCTCATTCTCGCGAGCCACATTAACAATCAACAATATTGAACAAGCCTAATAATTGGCAATACCTATAGCCTAGTCCTCACCGGTAATTTTACATACTCTTACCCACCCCTCTGCTTTTTTTTTTTTTTGGAGATGGCAGACCCTCCATCCTTCCGCTCCGTGAAGGTGGTATACCATTGGCATCCCGCTCCGTGAATGCCACTCCAGCCTTCTGCTCCGTGAAGGTGGAACACCGACCACTGGCATCCCACTCCGTGAATGCCTCTGTGGCTACTGCCGCTCCGTGCAGTGTTCTTCCGCCTCCTCCCACCCCTGGCCTTGCGGGCCCCGGTTATTGATCCCTGTGTCCGCTACTTTTTGTGGCTGTGACAACTCCGCCCCCCCCCCCCCCCACAACAAGACCTTTAATTTGGGCTTCAAGGGCTGCTGCTTCTCCCTTTTACTGTAACAGGTCTAAGGCAATCTCTAGCTCAGCCTTTCTGCACACTTCGGCGGTGGCTGTGGCGGCAGCTGTGGCAGCAGCGGCTTCCTTTTGTTCTTCTATTCTGAGCCCTTCTATCTTGAGGGCTGCTGCTTGTTCGGCATACTGTATGCGAACCACCCCCTCTTCATTCACGTCCTCTAGATTTGATGGATCCACAGTGTTTATCCCATGCCCCTTTGAAGTCCTTCACAGTTTGGTCTTTACTACTTCCTCTGGAAGGGCATTCCAGGCATCCACCACTCTCTCCGTGAAGAAATACTTCCTGACATTGGTTCTTAGTCTTCCTCCCTGGAGCCTCAGCTCGTGACCTCTGGTTCTGCTGATTTTTTTCTGACGGAAAAGGTTTGTCATTGTCTTTGGATCGTTAAAGCCTTTCAAGTATCTGAAAGTCTGAATCATATCACCCCTGTTTCCTCCTTTCTTCCAGGGTGTACATATTTAGATTCTTCAATCTTTCCTCGTATGTCATTCGATGAAGACCCTCCACCTTTTTGGTCACCCTTCTCTGGACCGCCTCCGTCTTGTCTCTGTCTCTTTGGAGATACGGTCTCCAGAACTGAACACAGTATTCCAGGTGAGGCCTCACAAGGACCTGTACAAGGGGATAATCACTTCCCTTTTCTTACTCGATATTCCTCTCTCTATGCAGCCCAGCGTTCTTCTGGCTTTAGCTATCGCCTTGTCACATTGTTTCGCCGACTTCAGATCATTAGACACTATCACCCCAAGGTCTTTCTCCTGCTCCGTGCACATTAGCCCTTCTCCCCCCATCAAATACAGTTCATTCAGATTTCCCCTCCCCAATGCCAAGAAGTGCATGACTCTGCACTTCTTGGCATTGAATCTCAGCTGCCATATCTTCAACCACTTTTTCAGCTTCCTTAAATCCCGTCTCATTCTCTCCACTCCTTCCAGCGTGTCTACTCTGTTGCAGATCTTAGTGTCATCCGCAAAAAGACAAACCTTACCTTCTATCCCGTCCGCAATGTCGCTCACAAAGATATTGAACAGGACCGGTCCCAACACCGATCCCTGCGGTAACACCGCTTAAAAACTGCTCTCTCTTCAGAGAGAGTTCCATTTACCATCACGCATTGTCTTCTGTCCGTCAACCAGTTTGCAATCCAGGCCACCACCTCGGCACTCACTCCTAAGCTTTTATTTTATTCACCAGTCTCCTGTGCGGGACCGTATCAAAAGCTTTGCTGAAATCCAAGTAGATGACATCGAGCACTCTTCCTTGATCCAATTCCTTGGTTACCCTGTCAAAAAAGTCAATCAGATTTGTCTGACAGGATCTTCCCCTGGTGAATCCATGCTGCCTCTGGTCCATCAATTCTCCCGACTGTAGATAGTTCACTATTCTCTCTTTCAACAGTGACTCCATTACTTTTCCCACCACCGAAGTGAGGCTAACAGGACTGTAGTTACCAGCCTCTTCTCTGTTCCCACTCTTGTGAAGCGGGACCACAACCGCTCTCTCCAATCACTCGGCACCACTCCTGTTTCTAGGGATCTATTGAACAGGTCACACAGCGGACCCACCAGCACATCTCTGAGCTCCCTCAGTATCCTGGGATGAACCTCATCAGGCCCCATGGGTTTGTCCACTTTCAGTTTCTCCAGCTCTTCCCATACATTTTCTACTTTAAATGGAGTTACATCTACTCCACTCCCCTCCAGTTTCTTGTTAACTAGGGATGGTCCTTCTCCAGGGTCTTCCTTAGTGAACACAGAACAGAAGTATTCATTTAATATTTCTGCCATTTCTTCATCTCTCTCCACACATTGATCCTTTCCAGTTTTCAATTTCACTATACCACTTTGAACTTTTCTCTTTTCACTTATGTATCTGAAAAATGTTTTGTCACCTCTCTTTACCTCCTTGGCAATCCTCTCTTCTGGTTGACTTTTTGCTGTCTTGATTAATTTCTTCATCTCCCTCAGTTCTACCAGATATTCTTCTTTGTGCTCTTCCCTTTGGGATCTTTTATATTTCTTGAACACTGTTCTTTTAGCCTTTATTTTGTCAGCCACCTCCTTTGAGAACCAGATAGGTTTCTTTTGTATTTTGCTTTTCTTTACTTTTCTAACATATAGATTAGTTGCCTTGGTAATTGCTCCTTTTAGATTGGTCCACTGTTGATCCACATCTCTCTTTTCCCAGCCTTTTAGTTCTTCCTCCAGGTACTTCCCCATTTCATCAAAGTACGTTTTTGAACTGCAAAACTCGGGTCTTTGTGCTTCTTTTCCGTATCCTTTTTGTAATATTAAACCATACCGTTTGATGATCACTGGTGCTGAGGTGGGCACCCACCTGAACATCAGAGACAACATCTCCATTAGTGAGCACTAAGTCGAGTATAGCTCCTTCTCTCGTGGGTTCCATAACCATTTGTTTGAACAAAGCTACTTGCAGGGCATCCACTATTTCTCTACTATTATTAGATTCTGCAGATGGGATTCTCCAGTCTACATCTGGCATATTAAAGTCTCCAACGATCACCACTTCTTCCTTCTTTCCCATCTTTTGGATGTCTTCAACCAGATCTCTGTCCAGCTCTTCTTTTTGGTTTGGAGGCCTGTAAACCACTCCATTAAAAATGGATGTCCCATCTTTTTTTAGGTCGGCCCATAGTGCTTCTTCGTTGCCCCATCTTCCTTGCAGCTCAGATGCTTGGATATTGTTTCTAACATAAAGAGCCAGTCCTCCCCCTTTCCTATCCTCTCTGTCTTTCCTTAACAAGTTATAGCCTGGTATTGCTGTATCCCAGTCATGAGATTCTGTAAACCACATTTCTGTGACAGCAACAAGGTCCAAGTCCGCCTCCACCATAAGGGCTTGCAGATCTGGGATTTTATTGCCCAAACTACGAGCATTTGTGCTCATAGCTTTCCAGCTTTCTTCGTTCAGTTTACTGCTGTTCCTGGACTCCTCTTGTGACCTCATTTGCTGGGTCACTGTGCCTAACTAACAAATCAAAGGATGAGAAGTAATATGATCTTAAGAGCAATGATTACATGGAGCAAGGATTAGCAAACAGTAAGCATTAACTAATGATATGATTGTTTGAATGAATGCATGTATGTTTTTATTTTATTCTGTAATTTATTATTTTAAAACTTTAAGAAAGTAAGAGTGGAAATACAGTCATTGGAGATGTCGTTTGTTATTAGTTTGATATTGTAAAATTGTAAACCGTTATGGTGGTTGTATCCAAATAGCGGTACGTAAATGTTTTCAAATAAATAAATACATCAAATTAATTAATTAATTTATTTGCAAAAAGGTCTTTCTACAAAAAGGTCATGTAAACTTACCTTAAAAATTTGCATTCACAAATCGCGTTAACGGCTGTTAGAGCGATTTGCGGAATTATCTCCCGCGGTAACTCCTTGGAAAATGACCCCCTTTGTCAAATGCCTTCTGAAAATCCAAGTTCACTACATCTACAGGTTCATCTTTATCCACATGTTTATTAACTCCTTCAAAAAAGTGAAGCAGATTTTTGAGGCAAGACTTGCCTTGGGTAAAGCAATGCTGACTTTGTTCCATGAAATCATGTCTTTCTATATGTTCTGTGATTTTGATGTTTAGAATACTTTCCACTAGAGATGTGAATCAGAACCAGAATCAGTTTGGTTCCGGTTCCTGTGTGTCTGAGAGTCAGACAGCATGTGGGAGTAAGAGAGAGCCTGTGTGTGTGAGAGTCAGACAGCATGTGCAAGAGAGAGACTGTGTATGAATGATTGTATGAGAGAGAGCATGTGACAGTGAGAGCCTGTGCTTGAGCAAGACAGCATGTGGGAGTGAGAGAGAGCCTGGGTGTGTGAGAGTCAGACAGCATGTGCAAGAGAGGACTGTGTATGGATGATTGTATGAGAGAGAGCATGTGAGAGTGAGAGCCTGTGTGTGTGTGTGTGTTAGAGAAAGTATGTGAGAATGAGAACCTGACTGTGTGTTTGAGGGAAGAAGATAGATGGAGAGAAAAGAAATAGAAAAAAAGACAATATGAAAGGAACTGGCAAAAAAATAAGAAAGGGAAGGTGGAAAAAAAAAAGCCTGTCACCAACCAATTAGAAAACTAAGATCCGACAGTAAAGGTAAAAAAAAAAAATACTTTTTAGTGATTGGCACATGTAATCTTTGGGAATGTGCAAGAATAGCACTTTCTCAATGCGGATCTCACAATGTACGAGATCAGCATGGAGAAAGTGGAAGCCCACGGGGCCTGCACAGAGGAGGCAGCAGAATGGGCTTCAGTGTTTGTAGCAGCAATTGGCACCTCCCCAATAGCCATGTGGCAGCAGTGACAGTGACAGCAGAGGAATGAGAGAGGTTCCAAGGTTGTTGGCAAAAGAAAGAGAGGGGGGTCTGCCTTTAGTGTGTGCATGTGTATGAATGGGACTCTGCCTGGGGGTGTATGTGTGTGAATGCATGGGTGCCTGCCTGGGGGTCTGTGTGTGTGAGAATGAATGTGTGCATGCCTGGGGGATGGGAAGGGAGTGGTGTGAAAATGAATGGGAACCTGCCTGGGGTTCAGTGTGTGTGTGTGAAAATGACTGGGAGCTTGCCTGGGTGTGTGTGTGTTTGTGTGTATGTGTGAGAGCATGAGTGTGTATGAGAAAATCCAAGGGAGTAAGAGTTTGTGTGTGGAGGGGGAGAGAGTGTCAGTGTCAGTGAGAGCGAAAGGTTATGGTGGATATAAGAGCATGAATGTTTATGTATGTGACTGTGTATGTGTGAGAGACAATGGACATGTGAGTATGTGTGAAAGAGAGAGGATAACCTCCTAATCCTCGACAATATCAGGGTGACTGGAAATCAAGAGCTCCCACAGAAGGGGACAGCAGGGGCTTTTTAAAATCTTTATTAGTTTTAATTATTGAATATTATTTGATGTCTGCTCTTTTTGAAATATTTTATTGGTGTTATATACAAATTTTTGAAAATTTCCCTGAATTAAATTACTGGAGGTTCTATTCATCAGCAGTTTTGAAATATATATATTTTAGTATGATTTTCCTATTGTGATGTTTTATAGTTCTTGATTTTATTATTTGATGTTTATGAGGAATGATGGTATTTTCTGTTTTTCCATTCCTGCATTACATACAGTCTAACTTGTTGTGATTTCTAGTTCGGTTTGTCTGTGCATATTTTATGGTCCCTTTATTCTGTATTTGGTGACTCACCAAATTGTATGTGTAATTGGGTACCCATGGGCCAGTATGGAGAAAAATTCCCCGGGCCACTATTTTCCCACAATCCGCCCTTGGAACCATCCTGAAAAAAAATTGAAATATCTGTAAAATAAAAATGATGCACAAAGAATCAAACTAATAAAAAACAAACATAAATCAGCTTAATATCTTTAACTACTTTGTTGAAGTGAAGAAAAAAATACTTATCTGATAATATAAAAACTTTGAATTGAAGAACTGGTTAAAAAAAACCAGAATTTTCATTAGTTTAATTATTTGCAATGTTTAATATGTTTGTTTAAACATTATATATTTGTTATTAACAAATCTGTTGGTAATAATAAAATTTAAAATTAGAGATAAAAAAAAATAAATTATCGTTTCTTCTTATATTATTATATTTTTCCTGCTTTTCCTCCCTATTTCCAGGAGACTAGACTAGGTAGCTTTTGTGCATAATTACATTAAACTCAGTGTGAAAGAGGTCTTCTGGTATGGTCCCTTTGAAAACACCTTGTCCCTATTTCTTCTCTTTCCCCTTTAACTTTGAAAACCACTGTGGGAAGAATTCCAATCAGAGGGCAGTTTATGCTAAAAAAAAAAGGTTTCACTGGGGCTGTATCGATGACTCAGTGCAGAATACTGCCATAAGGAAGTGTGATCCCAGCTCAGAGTGTTTGCTGAACTTTTCAGGGGACACACTCAGTTTCGGGGCTAAGTTACAATTCTACAGTCACCCAGTCCTTTTGCCCTGGGGTATGGGATCTTTTCTAATGGGGAAAAGGCTATCTTTCAAGGGCCAAGGCATATAGATGGAACCCTTTCCTAGTGTGTTAATATCACTAAAAAGAACAGGCTAAACTCACTGATGAGATGTTCCAAATGAAAAGTTTATTTTGATTGGTTCAAAATAATTAATTTGCATCAATAAAGCCATTCCCAGTTACATCCCTGTTCATACTGTTCTCTTGGTTCAAATAGTTCCTCTCTCTATATATATCCTCTTCTCTGTGGAGGTGTTCTTCAGTATTGGTTCCTGAGTTTTGCTTACCCTCCATGGAAATATAAGTGTCCCAGGTAGGCTGGGGTATCCTACGTGTAGAGGGATATCTTGAGCTCCTAATCTTGAAGAATCTTCCTAGGGTAAAAAATCTTGTAGGGGTCTCCAGAAGTCATTATTCTCCAACCTCAATCTCCTCTCCCATTGCTCCATGGGACTTCATTGTATGAAAAGCCTTTAGGCTTTGGAAAAATTAGAATGTTCTCTTTCCCAGTCAATGGATAAGGAAGGGTGGCTCAAAAACTTCCTTCCACTCAGAAGAATTGGGTTTGGTTTCTGGGTTACATTTTCTTCATTCCAGACTGGCCGGCCTGGGGAGGCTGCGGCGGTAGTTTCACAGGTGCTGGAGGAGTAGAGTCCAATGTTCTCTCTAATTTGTTGTGGCTGTGTGTGCAAAATATTTCTTATTTGTAACACAGTATATAAATATGTACACACTGTTCTTTGAAAAACCATTTTATTTTCCTTTTCTTCTGCATACTGTTTTCCTGTGTGAACTTATTTTACAACCTATGGGGCAGATTTTAAAAAAGTACGTGCGCAAACAAAAGTACGCTGGATTTTAAAAGATACGGGCATAGCCGCGCGTATCTTTTAAAATCCGGGTCGGCATGTGCAAGGCTGCGTGCCGAGCTGCACAGCCTGCCTCCGTTCCCTCCGAGGCTGCTCCAAAATCTGACCGGTTTTGGAGGGAACTTTCTTTCTGGTGCCCCCCACCTTCCCTTTCCTTCCCCTAATTAACACACCCCCGGCCCTAACTAATTCCCCCCCACCTTTATTTCAAAAGTTACGCCTGCCCGAGCAGGCGTAACTTGCGTGCACCAGCGCGCCATATTCCGGTCTGGGGGCTGATCCAGAGGCCATGTCCATGCCCCCAGAATGCCCTTTGGCCGGAACCATGCCTGCGGCCCCACCCCCAGAACACCCCCCGATGATGTGCCGGCCGCGACACGCCCCCGACACGCCCCCCAGGAAAGCCCCAGGACTTACGCACGCCCCGGGCTTGCGTGCGCCGCCGAGCCTATGCAAAATAGGCTCAGCGTGCGCAGGGGGTGGAAGGGGCAGCTTTTTGGGGGTTACATGCGTATCTTATGCGCGTACCCCTTTGAAAATCTGCCCCTATGTGAATGTGTGTATGTGCCCAGCTTACACAGAACATAGATGGAGTCTCAGTCATTAGTTACTTAGTGGCTAGACTTAGGTTCCATATTAGCCAGGTTCCTGAAGGAGCTGCATTAACAATGATTGGGATCCTCCAGGTCCTTGTCTGCTGTTTTCCTTCATACCAGTTCACAATATGCTTCAGAATGCACCACAGCAGGAATGTCAGGTGCCACATGCTTTCTTTTATAGTGTTTTCCATTAGTTGTGGGCCAGAAGTGGATGTTGAGAGTCCTATCCTGGTGTGTAACTTCTTCACCACTCAGCGCAAGGTATGTGAGATAAGAATAATGACTAGTTATTGCTGTGTCATACACATGGAATTGACTTTCTGAATTGGTGCAATATGCTCCTTCTCTGGCCTTATTCAAATTCAAGCTAAAACCCCACATTTTTAAAACTGCTTTTAATTATAATGCCAGGATTCCCCTGATCACGGCCTTGCTGATTTTAACCATTTTCTTATTAAATGAAACACCCAAAGTTTCTTTTTACTCTGTATGTTTATTTTGACTAGATAGTAAGATCTATGGAGAAAGAATTGTCTCTTATGTATGTCTGTACAGCGCTATAGGAATTTGACACTCTTCTGGGTATTTTAATAATCTGGTGCCTTGAGAGGGAGCAACAGTCTAGAAGAAATACAGCTACTTAGATTCTCAGTGACTGTGATGGGGAACAGAACGCATGAGTGCTAGTTCACTCATCTAGAGGGAAGAGATATAAGGTCTCTAAAGCAACTTTAATGCCACACTTGAAGCGCCTCTAGGGGAGCTCCAGGTACATCAGACCCTACTGCTATTCAAAATAATACTTGCCACACAGAAAGGGGCGGGTTTTCAAAGGCCCGCACGCGCCGGCGCGCCTATTTTGCATAGGCCGCCGGCGCGCATAAAGCCCCGGGACGCGCGTAAGTCCCGGGGCTTCCTGTCGGGGGCGTGTCGGGGGCGTGTCGAGATGACGTGCCGTTTAGGGGGCGGGGTGCGGCGTTTCGGGGTCGGTAACATGGGCGTGGTTTCGGCCTGGGGGCGTTCCGGGGGCGTGACCGCGGCCTCCTGAACAGCCCCCGGGACCGGACCATGGAGCGGGACACCCGGCCGACGCGCGCAAAGTTACGCCTGCTTTCAGCAGGCGTAACTTTGCCAACAAAGGTAAGGAGGGGGGTTTAGATAGGGCCGGGGGGGTGGGTTAGGTAGGGGAAGGGGGGGAAGGTGCGGGGAGGGTGAAGGAAAGTTCCCTCTGAGGCCGCTCTGAAATCGGAGCGGCCTTGGAGGGAACGGAGGCAGGCTGCGCGGCTCAGCGCGCAGGCTGCCGATTTTGCGCAGCCTTGCACGCACCGACCCCAGATTTTATAAGATACGTGCGGCTACGCGCGTATCTTATAAAATCAGGCGTACTTTTGTTCGCGCCTGCTGTGAGGAACAAAAGTACGCGCTCGCGCAACTTTTTAAAATCTGCCCCAAAGGTTTTATTGAACACTTTTACTTTTAAGGCATGACAAAGAAAAAAACTTTGCAGGCATGCATGGTCAACACAGCAGCAGAAAAGTGAATAAGAATGCAAGTAACTAGCTACTTTGGTAATACAACACTTGATACTATGACATACACCAGATAAATAGGCATAATTCAATAGGGTTTTGTCCTGCCTAACAACCAGTCCTAAACAAGAACTCAGGGAGAAGAAAGACAAACTTGGCTCCCTCCAAAGTTCTCTCATTTGAAATAGTAAGGTCCTACTGTATTAGAGTCCTTGATTTTACAAAACATTGTCAAGTTTCCGTGTACATGCTATTGTAACAAGTGATTAGAGATCTCTTACAAATACTGTTTAGCTTACTTACCTATAAAAAGAATTGAGCCGCTATTGGTCTCTGAGAGGCGGAGGTGGAATTTGAATTAAGATTGTGTAATAGGGATTTGAATCGTTTTTCTAACGAATTGAAATATCGTATGATATTTCTAAATTCGTTAAAAATCGGTTAAAAGAAGGAAACGATCAATTTTACCCCCAATTTTTTGTAAAAATTGTTTTTAAGGTTAGTGCGCACTAACGAAAAACCGTTTATTTTTGTTACTTTTTGTTATTTTTTGCTATTTTTGTTAGTACGCATTAACCCGAAAAACGATTTTTCACTAAAAAAAACAAAACGGGGAAATGCAGGAAAATGATTTTTTTCCCACGGCCAGACGATCCCGATAGCGGGAACGATTGGGCACCCAATTCACATCCCTATTGTGTAATATCCAAGTCCTGTATGTAAACTTAAAAGCCCCTCCTTTACTTTTGTTAGAATTTTAGCCCAGCAGTAATTGTTCATTCGATGTCCTGAATGGTTTCAAATCCTTGAGATTTTACTTTCTTTCTAGAACAGAACAGTTAACTTAGGGCTTCCCAGGTTAAGACTTCTGCCCTAAAACAGGAAGGGTCTCCAACAGGTAATCCTCTTTGAAAACCTAAGGATCATGTGGCAGTGGATACAATAATAAGAAAGCAGTCTATATCAACTGGAGATGTTTAGAACCACCACATTAATGCTCCCTATGGATTAAGCCCTTTCATTTAACTTTTTAGAGGATTTCAGTGGGGCAAAGCCTCTCAGGAACAATAGCAGCTGCATTTCTCCAATTAGCTGGCTTCCACACTTGTCTCTGCAAGAGTGTCAGGAAACAGTAGAGGACTCAGGACGATATTCAAGACACATAGTAAATGGAATGGCTGTTCCCTCTTCCATTTTCCAGCAAAAGAGAGCCTCTCTTCCTCTGCCAACAGCCTCTATCAGTTTCTCCCAATGGCTTCTATCTGAAGAGAAAAAAACCCACAGGGAAACATTAGGCAAGAAGTGAAAATCCTAGTGGTGCTTGCACAGCAGACAGGCTCTCATTGGTCAATAGAGTCAGCTGGGTCCTAATGAAAACAGAGGAGGCATTACATCACCAGTTCCTGAGTAAATTAAATTAACCCAGTGTGTGCTGGTTCTCTTTTGTCTTGGATCAGACATATGTTTTAAGCAGTCACAGTACTTTCAAACATTCAGCAGCTACATTTAGGTAGACAGGGTACAAAAAAACTGTTTTAATGCCTGGCATCCTAAAACCTGATGAGGCACAGGGTCCTTTATTTACAGTCCATAAAGGAATATAATTTTGGGTCTTGCATGGTGCATGTAGAGGTTAAGCTCCTGATAATGGCTAAGTGGAAATCAGCATTTTATACCTCCCCCCCTACAGAAATGATTAGTAGTAGTAATTCCATCTGAAACCTTCACAGTGAAGAGAAAATTTAGTAGTAAGGACATGAAGAGTCAACATCTCACTTTGTGAATATTTTGTCAAAAAAAGAAATTTTGTTTGATTTCTACATATGGAGCATGTTTACCTCTTTTTTTCATAGACACAGATAAAGTAAGCATGAGAGAGGTTGTGCAGTTATGGGAGTGAGTGAGAAAGACACAGAATGAGAGAGAGAGAGAAGAAACTCATGACTCTAATTTAAACTATCTCAACCGGTACATACACCTGAAATAATTTTTCTTCTGATGATGAGGTCCCTAGGCATGATAGAATGAATGCAGAATGAAACAATGACTGATTCGCCATACTCTAGAATTCATTTCCCCCTGTTTTGGGATTATTCATTTTAAATGTTGCCCCTTGGCTGATTAGCCCCGTTAATTTCATTTGAAGGCATTTTTTAAATACTTAAATATGCTGTTGTGAAGAGAAATTGGGGATTTCCTTCTTGTTATGTTTCTCCCATGTGTGTGCTTTATCATGAATCATGGTGGCAGTTGTTGTTGCACATGTACAGAACAGAAAAACTAGACATGCTTATGGGAGAGGAGTGGTGGTAAGGGGTAAGGTAGTATCACACTGGCTGAAGATACAGCACACTGTCTTGTAAAAAAATGAATGCTTTAAGTGTAATTTTATTATGGTCCTCATAGGTGGCAGTAGTAGCAGCACACAGGACTCATATTGATAAAACATTTGTCAGTGCACATCTGAGGCCACTGACCACAGTGGCCTACTTTATACCAGATCAGACTGGGGAGACATTATCAAAATCAGAAAAAAATTATTTCCCTCCCCTCACCTATAAATCCACACTGTGTATGCATTAAATCCATGCCACATACTGGGTGAGAATGCAGATCTTTGACCACTGACTGCAGTGACCTCCACTGCATCAAAACACACAGGTGTTTTTTTTATCATCAAAATCACCAGAAATAAATTATCAAAATTCATTCAGCATGTGTGTACTGTGTAAGACACTGAGCATAAGCAAAGGTCAATGTGGTTCAGTGACCGCCGACCAGTGACCAAATCACCAGAGACAGTACATGAAATAGTCAAGCCTACTAGTCTAATCTCAGCCTGAAGGACTTGCTTACTGGCCCGAAAAATCTTGTCCCTTTTCCTCTCCCTCCAGGCAGGTAAGTCTTACCTACTTATATTATCTCAGGATGAACAGAAACAGACTGAATGGTGGAGTTGCACTGGTGAAAGCACTGCTTAATGGCAATGAACAATTTACTCAGAAAGTGCATATTCAAAGAGCCAATGAGTCTTTACATTATACAGGTAAAGTTACCTGTACAACTTTATATGGTTATTCAGCCAGACTTATCTGGATAACTTTATCCAGATAATATTAGAATGGTCTTTTCTCT